>NC_066581.1:52012198-52312198 GCF_024323335.1 Lathyrus oleraceus | reverse complement strand
GCGACAGTTCCTGTTAAATGGATTCTTTTCAAGAGTAGAAAATATTGCCTCATAAGTAGTTCTATTTAGACAATCGAAACATCACTTAACTGACGTGAATTACATTCAAATATGTATTTATTATCACTGCATTTATTATTTGTCGATAGTAATCGATAGATTGATGATTTGGTCTCTGTGGGATCGATATTCTTTTATATTACTTTGACGCGATTCGTGCACTTGCGAATTCACACGATCAACCACCATGACCCTAATGATCAGGGAAAAACTTTTTCAAGACTCTAATACTGGGGCATACCAAATCAAGGGAAAAGTGAGCCCGATCACTCTAAAAGTTAATCAATCAGGGGCATATCGCTTCAAGACTATCCGAACTCGGGAAAGATCATATGAAGATCCTAGTGACATGGGGCAGATCATTCCTAGAAATGGTCAAACACCAATTAATCAGGGGCATAATATCTTGAAGATTCAAATACTAAGGAAATTCATATCAAGGTCGTATAAAAGCATGGTGGAATCCAAGTTCCATTTTAGGCAAATCCTTCAGAAGACCTACAAAGAAGGGTAATACCCTCAAAGGCTCAATCAATCTGGGACAGACTGCTGCAAGGCTTGATCAAAAGAAAGCGCTTCAAAAACAGTTCAACAGGGGAAGATCATTCCAAGAATTAATTAATCAAGGACAAATGTCTCCAAGGTACATACAATGGCAGGCCGTCTCAAGTGCATGGTATGGCAAAGCTGCTTCAAAAATCATATTAAGGCGAATCTCTTCAAAGACCCCACAGACTGGGGAAACTATAGGATACTGCAGGGACCAACCCTCTCAACACTTTCAATATTTGTCGTACATTAGCAATCATCAAGTTCAAAACGAGTATCGGGAAGCCATGTTGACGTAATATCCTATCACCCTTTGACAAATATCATGGTTACACGAACAACCTCCTTAATTCATAACCACTCACAACCCACCCCAGGGGAACTCAGTGAAATATTCAAGTCAACGCATAAATCATCATCATGTATCAATCATGTCGCTTCATTCTAACATCTAATTATGCATATCATCTCACTCATCTGAAATATTCCCAATAACATGAATTTGGCCTCCTCATAAAGCCCAATCTTACTTGGCACCTCACAAAAGAAAGGGTCCAATCTTAATTGGCACCCTACATAAAACCCAATCTTACTTGGCACCTCGCAAAAGTCTAACATTACTGGGCACCTCACGAAAGCCCAATTTTAATTGGCACACCATAAAAAGCTCAGGACCCTACAAAAATCCCAACCTCATTTGGAATTTTCCCAAAAAGCCCGATCTTGTTTGGCACCCAACATTCATAATCAAAGAGCTCGATCTCATCCAACATCTTAAAAATCCCAAACCCATCCTCATTAACAATTCCAAAACCCAACCTTCAAAATCCACTTTCCGAAGGTACCACTTAACTCTTCTCCGTAAGAAAATAAGCCCTATTCTCCAAATGGTTATATCATCCATGGACGAATCATCCATAACATCGCATCCATGCATCATATCACGTGTAGCATTTCCATGAATGTGGAGCATTACGCCATATAAACTATAAACATGCAAACATAACATAGCACAACATGCATACATAACATAGATACATAGCATATGCTAAGACTCATGACTCATTGCAAGAGTTTGGATCAACCCTTAGCTAAGTCGGTAATAGATCTCTGTCCAAGCTTCTCCCCAACTCTTTTCTCACTATACATCCTAGTGAGTTGATCTTAAAGACAATCCCCCAGTAAGTATCCTTGGAAATCATTCCCTAAGCAGAAAATACTTAGCAACGTTGCCCCTAGTATGACCGAATGATATACAATTCTCTCACCAGATCCTCGCAGGTATTTCTTAGGACTTTCCCCGATATTGGAGATCCTTAGGGAACCTCTCCTGGAAGCCTATTCCCCAGTAGAGACGGAGAGTTCTTCTATCAATCCCCTTTTTACACCGTTCCTCTCAGAGAACTCCCTAACATAAGTTCTTGCTCTAGTACCATCCGTGATGATATCCTTCTTCCTCTGGACCTATCCATGACACCTTTACTTCTCAAGTACCACTGTAATGAGAGATTTATTTAAGGGTCCCCACGGAGCCCCAATGGGGATCTCTCCCTAATAATACGAGTATCATGACAAACTGTTATTCTTTTTATTTATGGTTCTTACACCATTGTTCACTTTGGTTCTTATACCATTGTCACTCACTTTGGTTCTTACACCGTTGTTTTTATTTACGGTTCTTACATTATTTTATCGTTTCATTTTACGGTTCTTACACCGTTTATTATTTCATTTTATGATTCTTATATCGTTTATCATTTAATTTTACGGTTCATACATCGTTTGTCATCTTGATTTACATTTCTTATACCGCTGTTATTTCTTTCGGTTCTTATACCATTGTCACTACTCTTGAGTCTTACCCCAGTTTTCTTGCCAATGATGATTTATTTAGCATCGGGGTTATTATACTGATGACAATTAAAGTGTAATCCCCAACTATACTAGTACAATTCCCCAAGCAGGAATGCTTATTGTCCTTCCCTAGTAAGTAACATCTCCGTCGAACCTTTTAAAAAAAGGTTTTCCCTAGCAAACTCACCCCCAGTGAATCTTAAGAGAACCTCCCCAATAGCAGGTTTTCCTAGTGAGTAGGTTTTCACCTCTCGTATCCCCAATTTATCAACCTATCCCTCATACATGATAAATTCCATCAAAATAATTAAGGCTTCCATCTAAGGGTTTTTATCAAGGGTTCCATCAAGGTTTCGTCAAGGTTTCATCAAGGGTTCCATCAGGGTTTCATCAAGGGTTCCATCTAAAGGTTTTTATCAAGAGTTCCATCAAGGGTTCCATCAAGAGTTTTATTAAGGGTTTCATCAAGGGTTTCACGAGGGGTTTTATCATATTTTATCAAAGGGTTTCATCATGGTTTCCTCTAAGGGTTTTGCCAAGGGTTTCATCAGAGTTTATCAAAGGGTTCCACTAGGGTTTCATCTAAGGGTTTCACCAAGGGTTTCATCAGAGTTTACCAAGGGTTCCGCTAGAGTTTCATCAAGGGTTCTATCAAGATTTCATCAAGGGTTCCACCAGGGTTTCATCAAGGGTTCCACCCGAGTTTCATCAAGGGTTTGACTATGGTTTTATTAGAGGGTTTCATTAGAGTTTTTGTCAAAGGGTTTCATAGAGTTCCACCAGGGTTTCATCAGGATTTCACCAGGGTTTCATTAGGGTTTCACCAGGGTCTCATCAGGGTTCCACCAGGGTTTCATTAGAAACAACCGGAGGATTATTAGAGTCCTACCCAGATTCCGTCAAGAATGATCGAAGGATCAGTGAAATCGTACACAAGTTTCACCAAGAGGGGTTGAAACCTATCAAAGATTCGGGTTCCATCAAAGTGTTGCATGGATTCCTCCAAGGAAGTGGTTCAGAGATTTGAGTTTCATTAAGGGTATTATCTGGGTTCCATCATATTGGTTATGTAAGTTTCATAGGGGTCTCACCAAAGGTTGGTTTGGATACCAACGGAGTATCAGATGCATTAAGTCCTTATACATCCCCAGAGAATCTACTAACTTTGTGGACAAAGTTAGAGTCCCTCTCTATATTCAATCATCTTCAACCATGAGAGGATGAAGACGTGTCGTCATCATCATCTCAATTTAAAGTTGATTAAATAGGGGCAGCTGTCATACCCCAAATTTTGCCCATCTTTCATATGTTTTTTAGTGCCACTTTATTTCGAATAAATGAAATGGCACAATTGGTATAAGAACATGTATAAGGAGTTACAACAGAAAAGTCACGGGTTTGAATCTCACCTTTCCTTTTTTTTTTGCGCATTTTCCCCTTTTTATGTGTTTTTTCCTTTTTTTTGCGCATTTTCCCCTTTTTATGTGTTTTAATATAAAAATCATAAAAAATTCAAAATTTGCATTTTTTTACCATTTTTTAAATTAATTTTCATATTTTTAGTTTAGGTATTTTTAAAAAATTTATTTTTTCACTTTTTTGCATTTTTTTCCATAAAAATAGTCATAAATTATAAAAAATATTAAAAATATCAAAAGTGTCTAGATTCAATGTATTTTGTCAGAGTCTTTTTTGATTGGTCAATTTTTCCAAATCTGATTTCATATTGGTTGTGATTTGTCATAATTAATTCCTTTCAATTTGTAGTGACCTAATTTGTCCTATAAATATTTTTTTTTTTTTTAATTTGAATAATATTACTAACACCATTTATTTATTTTACTCTTCTCATTCATCTATCTTACTAACTTACTAGTTTTTTTTTCTTTCTAACAATTTCAATTTATCTAACCTTATTCAATCTCTTGTTTTTCAACCAAAACCAGTATAACCACTACACAAACCATAATTGTAAATTCATTCAAAAACAACAAATTTTTACCAATTTCTAACACACTAATCCACTATTTTTACAAATCTCCATCACCAATATTCATAAACCTTCATAAAAAACTTCAACCAAACTATCATCTTCCATTGAAACTAACACAACCAAAACATTAACCTTTCCTTCAACCATCATTGAATCAGAACTTGCAATTTCTATGGATATTTTCGAATGAAGAACAAGTGAAGGTTAATGGATTTGGAGAAGATAACTATTGTGGTATACTTTTTTTCTTTCGGATATAAGGTCGTAAATGAATGGTACTCTAACTGAATGCTTAATCCCTTTTATGTTTTCTTTCTTATTTATTTTTTCATTATTGTCTCATTATTATTTTATTCTATTATTATTCTAATGAATAGATAGTAGGAATTATCTATATATTTAGTATATGTTGAGTATCTTATTTATTTAGGTTGAGATCTCAGTATCTAAGAGTAAAGTGTATGGTATAAAAGTATTAATTAGAAATGGGCCATTAATTATTATTATTAAAAATTACTAAAAATTACAAAAAAGAAATAATATTAAAATACCATAAATAATAATTAAAAAATAATAATAACGAGAATCTCAAATTTTATAAGTGAAATTGATTAATTTAATTATTAGGTTTTATTTATTTATTTTAGTTTTTTAAACCAAAATAATTTCTCTTAATATATTTCATTAAGAGTAGAAAAAAGAAAGTTCAAATATATCCCTTTATTCTATTAGATATTTATAATAAAACTTAATATTTTCACATTTAGATAAAAATATTAAAATATCATTTTTATTACAACTAATTGGTTTTGATTATTTAATTTAATTTCATTAGGTTTTTCCCCTCTTTTTATTAATTATTTTTGGTTAGTCGTTAATGTAAAATAAAATATAAGTTGGTTTCTTTTAATCTTTCTTTAGGATATTTAATTAAATAAATAAAAAAATTGTGTATTCTATTATTTTATTTTGTTCAAAAAGCAAAAAAAAAAATCTTTTATGCCCCCTTAATAAAATTTGTCCCTTATTTTTTAAAATTTTATTTACTCTTAATTAAAAAAGATATAAAAAAGTATCAAAAATACTAAAAAAGAGATAATAAGAAATAATAATTAAAAATACAAAGATAGGTGTCGCACCGCGAAAAATACAGAGTCACCACCAGATTTTATTTATTCCAAAGGAAAGGAAAAATAGCGATAAAACCCCAAATGAAACAAAGGTCTCGCAACCAAGAGCGGATTCGGAAGTCGGTTATGCAAGATGAAGGTATTAGCACCCCTCACATCCATGGTATTTCATGGGAATAACTTGCTTGTATCAAATGTGTATGGATGTTGTTTATCTATATGTTACTTGCTATCGGGAATGAGATGAAAGAATGAGATGGGGAGAGAATAAGTTTTAATTTAGTGTGCTCGCCAAGGATTTGGGCCCTTGTGCCTACATATCCTCATACGTGCAATAAGGAAGTCAGAGCTCCGTAGTACGACTCACAAACGGAACATTTGTTTGGCTGTTTTTACTGAACAATATTAACATCCGCGTGCTACTATTCACTTGCTTGTATACTTTGTCATGGGAGCGAGAAGTATTTGCTTGTTTGCGGTAAAGTGGATGCGCTTGGATCACACTCTAGCAGTTAAACATTACTTGCTCACACATGGAGGCTTAAGCGTCGTTCACGGTAGAACAGAAGTAATACGTCCTTTTTGAAAGGTTTTAAGAGAGTGCACTAAGGCAAAAGATGATTTGATTTGTTGGGGTTGATTTTATGTACAGAGACAAGCATCAGACCCTTGGCTAAATACAGTCAATAGTCCAAGAACTCGGAAGTTGAGAGGACAATGTTATCCTAACCACTTTTTTTCATCCAAAAAAGATATTTGAATTATGAAAAGAGTTTGGCAAGTATAATCATTTGAACTTAGAGGGAAACAAGTATCTGACCCTTGACTAAGTACGTTCAACAATCAGAGTACTTGGGAGCTGAGAGGACAATGGAGTCCTAACTACCCCTTTTCTACCTCATAGCACCTAGATCTAACTTATTTGAATCATTAGATGTTTTAATAGGGAAAGTTAAGTGTCGGGTCCTCAAGCTAGTTACGGCCGACAACCCAAGTACTTGAATGTTGTGTACAAACACGTACACCCCATTTTTGCATTCCAGTTTGTTATGAAAAGGTTTTGAAAAAGGAACTTGACGTTGGATCAAGTGTTTGAGTTTTTTATGAATTTTTTTTGTGAAGAGTGGAGGAGAGAGATAGAATGAGATTGAGAAGAGAATGGAGAAGAGACGACAGAATGAATCATGGAGTGGATGGGAAATACTTGACGTTGGATCAAGTATTCACGTTGTAATGGTGTGAGTTTTATTCGGAAAATAACTTGAAGTTGGATCAAGTACCTTTTGTTTCTTTTGAAATGCTTTATTTATCATTTTGTTTTTTATCTTCGTTATTAGCATGCATGGTGAATTAACTAAGACAAATAAAGCTAAGCTATTTCATGATCATGGGGTGGGGGAACATTTAACCCACAATGGGGGAATGGATCCACACAATACAATATAAGGGGATGAAGATACAAGTTACAAACTACTAAATTGTGTAACATGCCTAAAGCATACAAGTGGCATGGTACTTCAAATAATACAAGTCGAGTGAAAGGGTTAGAGGCATGACTAGCTAGAGGTGTACTAGAATCTCCAAGTCACATGTGGAAACACAAAGCAACAAACAGGGTTAGCATGAGATCAAGTCAAATGAATGAGAATGATGCAACAATATGTAAACACATTCAATGGTTTAAGTCAATTGAAATGGCAATTGATTAATCAATGAAAAATAATCAAAGATCTATCATATGATCATGGAAAATGAAACAAGGCACACAAGATATTTATCATCTAAATTGAAATGGGATTTTCAATTTATTCAATATGATCACAAACCAAATGAATCAATTAAATGGACAATTAAAGTGAACATTAAACCTAAGGATGAAAATCTACCTAAACATGAATTAGAGAACACACTAATCTAATGAGAATTAAACCTAAAGATAATCATGAAAAAATCAATATCTAACCATATTATCTAATCTCGAATGAAATGAAAACAATATCAACAAAGTCCTAATGACCAATTACAATCCAATCCAAGCATGGTTAAACTACAATGAAATTAAATCTTAAAAAAATCAAGATCAAAACCTAGATGAAAATCTTAATTTCTAAATCTAACTAGAATCACATTAACTTCTAATTATCTTAATTAACCTAAACAAGAATGATGCTAATCCTAATTAACAAACAAATCAGAAATATCCATTTCATGCCAAGATCAAAAAAGTTAGCATCATATTAATCAACAAAATTTTACAAGATTAAAATAAATTAAACTATACTTAAACATGAATTAATGGGGATTAGTGAATGATCATGGGCCATGGGGGGTTTAAAGATTGAAGGAGGTGTTTGGATGGGGGAAACATGAGGATACTTGGGCCAAAGGCCCAATTCCTAACCCAAGGAAAATTGGGTTCCACATATGAACACCCAACATCGGTCTTCACGTTCAAAAACAAGGAAAGCGTTTATGCTACTACGCAAGGGACACTCACCGTCGGTGCCAGACTTGGTACAATATGCGAGCGATCAAGAGACTCCATGAGAAATTCGACTGCGCTTGTGCGTTACGCTTTAGTCTACTTTTCGACTCGTATCGTTGTTCCGTTGATGGTGAAGAAGATGTGGTTCGGATCCATGCGCTTTACGTGGTTGATGACGAACGACGGAGAGCTTTACGTTCTTGATGATGAAGATCGTCGACGCTTCTTCTTCAATTTCTTCCCACCGTTTCGTACTCTTCACCCAGGAACCGTGAGTTTTCTATTTCTTATTTTTCAATTATCCTCTGTATCGCTCTGCTTCTGTTCTCTTTTTATGTGTGAATTTTCTTCTGTTTTGTAGCTCCATTTTCTTATCGGAAGGTTTTGGATTATCTCTATTATATCAGGTTCTTTGCAGGTTGGTGGAAGTTAGTTCTAATGAGAGGTTGTTGCAAGTTTGATTACGGTTCTTTTATTCTGTTATGAAAGCAGTTGGAGGTTATTGAAGGGTGGTTAGAAGTTGGTTATAGGTTGTTATGGAGTCTTTTTGTTAAATTTTGTTTCTGTTTTCAAATTCTGCTTTTGGAGGGAGTTCTTGTGAACTCAATCGAAAACCATTGCAGTGAGAAGATGATGAAGCTACTTATGGAGATTCTAAGTTAACAGAGTTAGAACTTTGTTGACTTGAATCTGATGAAACTAATTGAGCGTGAGGACTCTGTTAGTTTAGGGGATGCCTGAAATTCGGTTCAAGCTTTGGGATTAAGTTTTAGGGATTGGAAAAAATTATGTTAGATGATAGGGATTGAAAATATTTTGTTATGTCAGTTATAAAAAGTTGTTAGATTAGTTATATGAAAAATGAAGTTAGTTAAAAATGTGTTAGGAGGTTAATAAGTTGTTGTTGTATGCTATTGGTTTTTGCCTTACATTTAGGTTATGCTGGTTCTAGATTGTGGTTAGGGAAGAATTTGAGACTTGGTTTTTGAATTGTCGTTACAAGTGGTTTTCTTTGTTTGAATGATCTCTTATGCACCGTGCAGGTTAATCTTTGTTGGAGTTTGCTTTGAGCTCATGTAAATGGCTAGGATTGGTGAGAAGTGTAAGTCTTAACATTGTTATGCTTGTGTAGCGGTAAATTCATGACACCATCAATCTATGGATAAGCTAGACGTCAATAAAATCAGAGTCGCCACCGCGCTTTTATTGTTTCCAAGGGAAAAGGGAAAAGTACGAACAAAACCCAAAAAGATAAGAATTTTTCAAATCAAAACTAAAAATAAGGTCAGAGATTACAGGTAAGGGGATTGGTTACACAGAGGGAAGGTGTTAGCACCCAAAGTATCCTAGGTACTCTTAGGGAGCCCTTTTTTGTGTGCATATGTATTTTTTGTATTAATGATGTTTGCAAATAAAATAGAGTGTGGGGATGAGAAAAGAATTCATTAATTATATTTTTGTGTTTGACAAGACCTTCGGACTTGTGCCTACGTACCAACATAAAAATGAGGGATTAAAACCTCGTAGTTCGTGGTATCAATTTCAAAGTGAGTACATTGCCTTTAATAAAAATTTAAGTTTTACAAAGGGCACAAGGGCCTAAAAATGGTTTGAATGAGTTTTAGTTCTTTTTGGCTTTTGAAATTTTAAGTCAAGTATAGTTAAGTTTATTTACAAGTTTGATTAAGAAAAAGTTTGAAAATGCAATGGCATAAGGTCAAAGTTTCTAATTTGCAATATGGTCAAAGTTTAGAAAACAGATACAATCAAAGAAGATTTTTAAAAGAGGAAGAGATTTTGAAATTAAAGAAATGGGGAGGAGATGAAGAGACTAATCCTAAGCATAACTTTAAAAGTTGAGAGTTGAAAAGATCTGATCAATGGATTACAATCCAATAGACAAGAATGTCATATAGAAATCCAAATTTCCCTTGGACTTTAGAATCAAGCAACAAACAATACACAGATAGCAAGTTGAAGAGCATGACATCAAATAAAGATATCCACATCCAAGCTTAGCAACTCCATGATCTTCTTCAAAATTTCCCATGTATCAGATGACTCCAAAGATGGCATTAGGCACAGGTTCAAAATAACAACTTCACAATGATCATATTGCAGATGAACTCAAATGCATCTTCAATTTTGTATCAGATGAATGTTCACTTCACAAGCACTTGGTTTCATGAAATTTGGCATTGGCAAGTCCTTTGCATATGGAATGTTGCCTAAATTTTAAGTCCCATAGTCTCATATCAAACCATCAGTCCACACAAAATGTTTTCTAGGGTTTTTGTTCTTATTATGTACATTAAGGTCAAAAGACCACAAACACAAGCAAGTATGTACAATCACAATATAATCACAAGATAAGGCTCAAATGAGCAAAGTGAAAATGGCATTAAGGTAAACAAGTTAAATGGTATGAATAATGGCAAATGAATAAAGCTTAAAATTAAAGTGCATTAAAAGTAAATGACTTGAAATTAAATGTTAGTTGTTAGTTGATTAGAAGTTAGTATTGCTTTTGCTTTGTTTTTGTTTAAGTCATTCTTTTGAGAACACTGAACCCACTTATCACAAACATGGATCCTTGAACCAAGACATCTTCCAAAGGAAGGAAAAAATGCCAAGTTTCCACACAATACCATGAAAGAGGGGATACTTACAATCTCACTAACTAGAATGCTATGCCTTTTGTGTCACAAATTTAGCGATATGTTAAGCAATCATAATTGAATTTATGTAGAAGTCACAACTATTTGAGGCAGGAAAATAGAATTTTGGTGTTAATACATGTTAGAGACACATTATGATGAACTATGCTCATGAAACATGCCACACACAAAAAGAATATGCAAAATGGGGGACCTAATCTCATCCATACTTATGTTGATTTTGCAATCAACTAGCCTTAGGATATAGAGATATCATAGGTCCATGACATGAATGCATAAAGAAGGGGAATAAGATGAAGAGAGAGGGAGAATGAATTCAACACAAATTGGTCAAAGGAGGACTTTTACCAAATTAAGATCATTCATTCATTTTGGGAGATGGAACGTGCATTCCATCAATCCCCTAAATCCAATTATCTTAACCTAGCAAAGTCAAATCAACCTTGATCAAGGCCCAACAACACAAGTCAAATTCACAAAGTCAATTAAAATGACTATACACAATTTATTTGACATTTAATCAATTAAAAAAATAATAAAAATATGCATTAAATTAAATTATGGTTGGTTAATTTCCTAAAACCTCATCAAAACACCAAAGAAATGACCATGCGATTTATCATAGGTCAAACAAGGTCAAAGGACCTTGGAGAAAAAATTTCAGAATTTTTAGAAACTTAAAAGTATTTTTAAACAATTAAAAATATTCACAAAAACAATTAAATCATGAAAATATTAGTAATGATCCAAAAAATAATTTTAATTCAGAAAATGAAAGAGGGTTTTATTTAATTTTTTTTGGTGAAACTCACATATTTTTTGGATCAATATTAAATTTAATATGAATTAATGGAAATAAAACAAATAAAATGAAAATCAATTAATCAGAAAAAACGTGGACCACTTGATCTCCCTCATTAATTGAGGTGGCATATCAAGTGGTCTGAAACGCGCGTTCCACCAAACACACGAGTCAGCACGCCACGCCAATGGTATTCAAAAGCAACGCTCAAGATTAAAACGCAAAGACTTGATCATGTGGCTCAGAACGTGTCCAACTCACCGCCGGAGCAAACCATCGGTCATCTTCTCAGGTGACCTTGGGTGGACTGCTTCTCTCATCACCATCACAAAAATGAAAAAGGAGGATACGATCTTAAAGAAAAAATGGCACTGATCACGAATCTAACCTCAATTCAACCTAACTCCAAGTATATTGAGAGATACATGGAGTTGAAATTTGAGGTACATGAACTGAGTTGCTTCGATTTGACCTTAAAGAAACTCAATCTTCTTGCATACATTGGTAGGACTTCAGACAACCAAGGATCCAAGATAATTGATGAGAATTGAGAGAGAATCAAAGAGAAGAAAAAATCTGGAAAATACCTTCAATGTTGTGCAGAACTTGATCTCTCTTGCTTCAATTCATGTTAGATCTTGCTTAGGAAGCTTGCAGAAGTGGCTTAGGATTGGTACAAAGCTTCGGATCCTGGAGTTTTTGAATCTCCAAACAGTGAGATTCAAACTCAATTTTCAAATGAAAATTATGAGGTTTTCCTTTCAAATGTGAGAGTTTCAAGTGTGGGAGGCAAAGCTGACGCATAAGGGTCCTCAAATCTGATGCAAGGGCCTCTTATTTATAGCTCAAGCAAGTGTTATTTGCACCTTTCAAAATGTTTCCAATTTTGGCAATTGCATGATGCATGCTTGCATGGGCGTGTACAGGCCCATGAAGCTACTCAATTAAGTCCAAAATTACATGAAATTGAGTCTGAATGTGAATTGGAGTGCAAGGCAAAAGTGTGTAGCTGCTTGAAGATTAATCCTTGCCAAATGATGAATCCATGTTCAGACCATGCGCAGACCCCTCAAACCTTGTGAAAAATGAATGAATCTGGACTCTTTGGAAAGGTTAGGTCAATGGGAACAACTTTTATGTTGAATACTTTTCCATTTGAAACTTGAACCATGATGAATTTTGAGGTGGAAGTTTGGAAATTTCAACATGTCAAAAAAAAATTCTAAGTGTCAAGCCATATGTTCAATTATTCCACCTTGGCTAACTTTTTATGTGAGCTTTAAATGAGAAACATGTCTTAATAAAATTTGTAGATATTTCATAAAACTTCAAAATAGTCACAAATTTGACCTCATTTGGATTTGGTATGAATGAGTTATGCATTTTTGAAGTTGAGGAAAATCACTTGTTCAATGGTATTGGTCCAAAATGACCTACAATATATCCTCATATCACATGCATATAAAAGTTGAATTAGCTTTACCTACAAACATAAAAGTTTAAGTAAACACCTTGAATTTGATTGTGCAACTTGGAAATATTTCATCTCATAAAAATTGAGCAAGTTATGGCCTTGGGAAGTTGACCTCCAAATTAGGGTTTAAACAAAATGACCTATAATCTTTCAACATAAAAAATGACTTTCCAAGAAAAACTAGATCTAGAACTAAAAATAAAAGTTGTTTGAAATGTCATTTAGAGTAACTTTTATCTTGGAATCATTTTCATATGATGAAAATTGTAGGAGATAAGGTATAGGGATCCCCAGTTTTGATCAGATGAATTCCTCTGGTCAACCTCCATCAACCACCTTGCTAACTTGCAATTCTCTTGACTTTTTGGACTCATGGGAGATCATATATGCATAAGATGATGAAATTTGAAGTGTCCCTTGAAATATTTGATCAATTGGTGAAGAATCTTGATGAAGAAGTTACATAAGATACCCAGATGAACTTGAGTTTCTAAGGCAAACCAATTCCAAACTCTTGAAGAATTTTTGATCAAAATAACATGTAGAAATCATGGGGACTCATATATGATGCCTAGAGCCTTTGTGGATTATTCCTTGGTTGAGCTCTTAGCAATGAGGGTCTTAAACCCTAGATGTGAACTTGATAGATCAAAGGTGATCATATGCCCTACCTACAAAAGGGTTAGACAAATGCAAAGACATATTTTTGGTATTTTGGTTAGGAAATGATAAAATACAAAGTATGATATAATCACATGGTGCTTGGTGATCTCTCCCAATGCAAACCCAATGAAAGAGGGGTAAGAAGGATGCCAAGGTGTGATCCCAATGCCAATGCATATGATGAGATATCATGAGGGGTTTTAGGGTCAAAATTGGGGTCTTACAACTTGGAATGCATGGACCCGACTTACATTGGCTATGTGAAGTTCTACGGATGAAGCTATTTTTGGGTCATGTTTTCGAGCTATTTTTAGAGTTTAGATTGATTTTGCGTAGTTAGTTTATGTATGGGACGTATTGTAGAATGTTGTGATTTTAAACGTATCTAGTGAATTGAAAATGAAAGTATGTAATTGAATTGGTATTTGTATGTAAATGCATCATGGTTTTGAAATTTGGTTATTGAAAATCGGTTGAAATTATGTTTTTATTTTACAGGGTGTTGTGAAAATGCTATGGCTATGAAGCTTAGATATGGATTTGCAAGGCTTTAGATTGGCTATATCATGTTGGCTTGGTTTGTGGTTTGCTTGGAATTTATTGTTGTAATTGTTATAACATGAAACACATTGAAATATGGATGTATGAAACTTTGTACGGTTATAGTTGTAATTAGAGGTAATGAAAATGATGTATTAAAGTGATGGTTGAATGAATGAAAGGGTTATTTGGATATTTGAATGTATGAGTTTGTATTGTAATGTGATGGATTATTATAAATTTGAACATATGGTATTAATGAGAAAAATGGAAATTTGAATGAGTTTGTGAATTTGGGTGGAACTTGATCTAATGACTTTATAAATGGAATTTTGAATGTAAGAAAACTATTTGTATATGGAATGGCATGGTTCATGGAATATGGTTGTATTGAAATGAATGTGGAAATTGAAAATTGAATCAAAATTTTAAAGAATTGAAATTGGCTTAAGCAATTGAAAATGGTTCAAGATTAAAGCGACTTTGGCTAGGTGGTTGACTTTGGTCAAAGTTGACCAAAAAGTCAACTATTGACCAAAGTCAACAATTAGTCAACATATCTTTTTTTTTGTTGCATTTTTCATGCAATGGACATAGATTGTAATGACTATTTGAATG
The DNA here is from genome assembly GCF_024323335.1 of Lathyrus oleraceus. Taxonomy (NCBI): domain Eukaryota; kingdom Viridiplantae; phylum Streptophyta; class Magnoliopsida; order Fabales; family Fabaceae; genus Lathyrus; species Lathyrus oleraceus. Next base: position 52,297,352 of record NC_066581.1, on the reverse strand, counting down.
AATTGGAATTGAATTGGTTTTGTACCTGCAACAAAATTGAACCTTAAACATGAACGAATGCTTGAACATGTATGACTAAAATATGAATAGACTTGAACATGTATGAAATGAATTAGCTTGAAAATGGGTTGAATATGACTTTGATATTGAAATGAAAAGATGTATTTGAATTAGGCCAAATACCCATGAATAAACCATGAACGAACTATGGCCCACCCAACAAATATGTATAAATGATACCAGACTTGTGAGCAAGTTATGAACGTGAAGGAGATGATCAGATGAAAGTTGTGGGGCTATGGAGTTGAACTAGAACCAGAGGTCACAAACATAAGATGCACATGAGAGATCATGAAAACCAATGGGATCAAAACCAAGGAAACAAATATGAATGGCCAATGAACATGGTTGTAGGATGAAGCCTGACCAAACCGATGCATCAAGCACAATGGGTGATGAAGTGGGTCAGATGAAACTAGGGTTATGGGGCACAATTAGGGTTTGATAAAAATCATGATCAATGGAGGATCCCCAAATTGGGGTTTTGTTTCACCAAGAAGTCAAAGTTGAATCACCAATGATAAGAACATGCGCGAGCCTCAAGAGCTACCTCCAATTAGGGTTTGATCGATCGAGCCATCTTTAGTTGCAGAGAAACCCTAGCTTCCACTAGGTGTAAGCACAAAGCTTAGAATCCATGATATATGTCCTCTTGTATTGGACCAATGACTATGCAGGTGAAATGAATGATATGAAGATATGCATATGACTAGGGTTAGTGACCTATATGAACTTTGTGAATGGTAGGGTCAATTTTGGGGTATCACAATAGGTATTCATTTTTAATTAATAATTTAATAAGTCATAAAAAATAAAAATATTTACTTTTATACTTAGCTCTAAAAATATAAAGAAATGACAAAAAAAAATCTCTTTTATACCTTGTCTTTTTAAGTTTAAATTAATTTCTTTAATTAGGTATTAATTAGTTAATATTTAGCCTGATTTAGTTTTTAAATTCATAAAAAACAAAAAATATTTCTTTTTATATTATTTTTAAAATGAAAATAGACAAAAAATATCTTTTATCTTTTATACCTTGTTTTTTTAGTTTAAAAATTAATTCATTTAATTAGGTCTTAATTGGTCTAACTTAGTCTAATTTGTTTTTTTATATTCATTTTTAAAACAAAGTTATTTCTTTATAATACAATATATATATATATATATATATATATATATATATATATATATATATTATATATATATATATATATATATATATATATATACATTTTTATTTTATAAATCAAATAAAAATTATATTTTTGCAAACGAAATTGGTTAGCTGGCGTCACGTCTTATCAATCAATAATTCAACTCAAGAAATTTATTCAAACACATGAAATGTCATTTTCTCTGCCCTTGTGCATTAAAACTTTTTCAATCAATTTTTTCTCCTCCCCCGATGCATTGAGATTTTTTCATAAATAAAATCAACAAACATACAACATTTTTTAGAAGAACTACGGTACTATGATCCCTCATAATGCTTAAGGGTACTTACGTACTATAGAGTTGTAACACTTTAGCGAGTACAATAATAAGAACTTTTTCTTTGTCCTCTTTCTTGATTAAATTTTCATTTTTATTAAAACAATAAACTATTCTTCCCTGTAAATAAATGAAATGGGACATTAAGCGGAAAATAAGTAACTTAAGAAAACATTCTTTAGATAAACATAATAACCTTAGAACTAGAGAAGGATCACATTGAGTATAATGGAGATAAGGGGTCTCTAACACTTTCCTCTCACTTAATCGACTCCCGAACAATAACGTCTTATCCATACTTTTAGATTTTATCATTATTTCTCTGTTCCTTAGAAATGAATAAAGGATGATGACGACTCTGTAATTTTCCAACCACGACAATACCATTCAACAGATCTAGTGGCCTTGAGGCTGCCCCGTGTAACCAGTGGAAATTAAGGAGGATGGAACAATAACATGGTGTGGTTCAACGTGTACTCTTAATTTTTCCATCTCCCCTCTCTCTCTCTCTCTCTCTCACACACACAGACACACACACACACGCACACACACATCAGACCTTTTTCTCTCTCTTTTCTCCACCACAAACACACAAACCATATGCACATGCAAACAAAATGGATCAAATACGGCCGAGGAGATGAACACAAGATGAACATTTGAATTTTCATCCCTCGTCGTTCTCCAGATTCTTCAAAAACTTCATCCAAACCTAAATCTGTAATCACCAACCCTCGCTCTAATTAACCCTCATCACGAATCTAACAACCAAATAAACAAATAATGCACATAAGATCAAATTGAGTCCCTATACCCTAACAAAACCCTAAACCCCTATTTTACTATATTCAATGATTACAGTAGTGGTTACATCAATTGAGACCATGCAGACAAAAATAAGCAACGAAAACGTAAGTCGACATGAAAGCATAAAGGAAAATGAAGAAATAAACCTTGCAAGAACCTAGAATTTCAAAGTTTCTAGCAAGGTTTAGGCATTGGTAGGTGAGGTTTAGGCTCAAGTCTTTAGAGCTTCAATGTGAAGCTCTCAAAGCTTTATGAGGTGAGCTTTTGGTGAGGTTGGGGTGGTGGAATTTTTGCAGGGGTTTGAGGGATTCTGATTCGTGTTAAGAGTGAATTAGGGATCTATTTTTTAGGTGAAAATTGATGAGGATGAGAAACTCGTGTGAAGAAGAAATTGGGGGGGGGGGGGGGATTTGGTGATGTGAGTGTGTGAAAGGGGATTTGGGGGGAATTTGAGTAAGGTGAAAAACTCGTGATCAAAGGGTAAGCTGCGTGACTTGAGCTGAGCAAAGTGGGATAAAATTCGTGACTACTATGTATGTATTTGAGATGTTAAAGATGTATTATGGGATATGTAATGGGATATTTATGATATTATACCTCATGTGATGTAATATGCACTTGTAACTCATATGAACTTCATGTATCTTGCATTTTGCATAATGTAATAAAACACAAATTATTCCATTTGAATTTTTTCCAACGTACTTTCAATCCCAAACTTGACCGTGTAATGTATGCATTGTGATAATATGGATGATTCATGATAGTCCGTCATTGCATATATTTAGTCAAAGAATCAGAGAAAAACAAGTGAAAGGTGAGCCAAAATGAAAAAGAGTGAGCAAAGAATGAGGAAAAAATAGCTAAGTGTAAAAATTGTGGGCTTAGTGAAAATAAGAGTGAAAAGAAGCAAAAAAGAATGTGGCTTCGAAAATAATCACATGCACCATCGCGCAGAATCATGTGCGATAGGGAAATAAAAGCTGCATCATGCATGCGATGCAAGTCATCATGCGCGCGATAGTAATTTTTTGGAGCTTTTCTGACGTGTTTTGGTCCATTTTGAAGCCAATAAAAGGGGATTTTGTGCAATTTTACAAGGGTGACAATTTGGAGAGTGCAAAGCATAAATTTGAGACAACAAGGGGTGATTTATAAAGAATTTGAAGCCATTGGATGCCATTACTTCAAGGGATTTAATATGTTGTTTTCATCTATCAATTGTGGTATTGTTAATTGCATTATGAGTAGCTAAGATCCTATAGGTTAGGTTGTGTTATGATGAACCTATTTCAATATTGTTGGATTCTATGTTGATTTGACTTTGTATGAACCTTTTGATCTATAATGTCATTCAATTGCTTATTGTTCCTAATGCTTAATATGTGAGATACTTTTTTAATATGATCTTGGGCACATATGGAATACTGACCATTAGTCTATGTGTTAGACCTAGGGCAATTCTTGTATTTACGCTGATTGAATAGGAATAGGAGACCCCGAGTAGTGGCATATGGAGTTAACATTCTATACATCGCCTAGCCCTGCTTACGCTGGTGGACTAGGGATAGAAATCTCTGAGTAGTGGTTAGTGAGTTATTTCATAAGGGATCAACTATAACAATTTTGTTAATTAATCGTGGGGTTATAATGATAAGACCATTCATACAAGGCATCAAACATCAACAATAGAGGAATAAGGGATTCTAATATACAACCTGACTGCTTTCATGATTCTGTTTACTCATTTATTTACTTTCCACACTAAAACTCAGAAACCCCGATTTTTGCAAGTTTTTATACATTGCACACATGTTGTCTTGCTTGAAGGTAAATCCCTTGGATTCGATCTTTTTATTACTTTGATATTATCGGTACATTTACTGAAAATTAATCATGTTTTTGGCGCCGTTGCCTGGGACTGTTGATTTTTCAACAAGGCAACATTTGTGCAACATTTTAATTTAGTCTTTCTATTTTTTTTAATTTGTTGTTTATCATAGTGCTGTTGAGGTATTTTCAGTTTGTTTATGTGCAGTTCAGGATCGACATTAATACGATTGGATCTAAACATTAAAAGAAGCGCATGTGCTCTCAGAAAAGCAGTTAGAGAAGTAGCTCTAGACGAAGGAATACTAGAAGAAGGGCAACTATCAAATTCTTTTGACTCTGAAGAGGAAGTCACCATGGCAGCTGCACAACCACTAACTATGAGGGACTACTGTAAAAGAACCTATGAAGGACATGTTACAAGAGGGTTTGTACCGGAAGACCCTGCTAAGTTTGATATTAAAATTCTATACTTTTAGGTTTATGAGAAAATTTGTTCGACAGGAACGCGATTAGAGACCCATGGGCGCATCTACCACGCTTCTACGAAATAACTTCAATGTGCAAACCAACTGATGTCCCTGAAGACCAGGTTAAATATAGTTTGTTTGGGTTCTCACTGATTGGAAGGGCGAAAGATTGGTTACTTTGCCTTCCAAATGGAATAATTTGGAATTAGAAGGGATTGAAGGATAAATTCCTGGAAAGATTTTTCATTACTATTCGGTTTACTGAGCTCCCAGGAGAAATAGTGAATTTTGAGCAACAGGAAACTGATTCACTTTATGACTCTTGGGAAAGATTCAAACTTTTGTTAACAAATGCCCGAATCACAGTATGAATAATATGGAGCAGATGTAAAACTTTATCAAAGGTCTCAAGAGTCAAACTCGCATGTTATTGGATGATTCCGTGGGAGGTACTATCCTCCAAATGATCGAACCACAAATAAAAGACCTTATTGAGAAGACGTGTAAGAATGAGTACCATTCAAAAAATGAAAGTTCGGCCAAGAGTGAAATTGTGGGCACGCCTAAAGGTACGTTAGTTATTGATACACATACTACTCTTTTAGCTCAGATTGAATTGTTAAATAAAAATCTAGCTGAAAGAAACTTAGTTAAAGCTAATGTGAGCCAGGTACAAGCACTTAGGTGTGATTTATATGGAGGAGAACATGCGAATGGAAGGTGCTCGTTGTAAGGGACAAGTGAGGAGGTCCAGTTCGGTAATTTTTAGAAAAACAACCCGTATTCCAACACATACAATCCGGGTTGGAAAGATCACCCAAATTTCCGTTGGAGAAATAATCAAAATTCAAATGTTAACCAAGCTATGCAACAAAGCCAACAAGCTCTGTTTCAAAGGAAACCATCACAGTTGGAAGAGACCTTGCAAAATTTCATTAAACTCACTCAAAGTAGCTTTTATCACGTAAATAAGAACCATGAAATTATGAGTAGAAACCATGATGCATCAATCAAGAATTTGAAGACGCGGATTGGTCAGTTGTCCAGAAAAATAGTTTCTTTGCCAAGCTCTACTGGAGGATTCACAAGTAACACTGTAGATAATCCTAAGAATGAATCATGCAAGGCTGTTGATACATGTTTAGGGGTGATTATTAGAAAAGGTGAAGCTGAAATAGTTAAAGAAGATGTAATTGAGAAAAAAGGTGGAATTGAAAAAGAGGAGAGTGGAAATCAAGGTGACAAAGAGGAAAGAGGAGTCACCATTTATCAACTTTGTTAGTACCTTAGGATTGGCATTAATTTTGTAAAACAAATAATGTAATCACCTTTGTTGTTTTAATATGTTGGGTTGAAGAAATTCAACATCTGGACCAACATGTCATGTAAGATGTCACGACATCGGGAATGTGACATCTCACATGTGTATCAAACTGAATCAGTTAATTCTGGTTTGGTTTATGATTAATTAGGAGATCTGGTGAATATCCTAACTCCCATGTGAAGATCTTGAAGATTCAATCAGAAGATTTGGTGAATATATTGGTGAATATACAGTTTCTAAATATGAAGATATTTTAGGAACTAAAAGATTGATTAAAGACCTTGATTAGAGCAGAAGATTTCTGCCAACTCTGTAACAGCAAAGAAGAAGATTTGCTGTGATTTTTGAAGGCCCAAATCCAGTTGGGTGGTTAGGTTATAAATAGGAGATTGTAACCTAGGTTTTGTAAGCCTCAAAAACAATGTAAAAATTAGGGGTATTTGTGAGGTAAACCTCCCAACCTGTGGGAAGGTTACCAAGTGTTTCTCAGTGCTTGAAAGCATGAGATTATGTGTAACTCAAAGCCTGTAGGCAAGAGTGATTATGTTCTTGAACGAAGCTGTGAAGCATGTTCAAGATGTTTACACATTACATGGTAATTGTAGTGATAGGAATGGAAACTAGAGGTTTCTATCTAGGAGTTTCTAGGTATAGATTGCATTGGGTAGGGATTAAGTGAAGAGTTATAAACGGGGGAGTTTAACTCTGAATTAATACTGCTAATAGTGGACCTTCTTCTTGGCTTGGTATGCCCCCAGAGTAGGTAAAGTTGTACCGAACTGGGTTAACAATTACTGGTGTTTTTACCTTCTGCACACTATATTTTGTCTGTTATAATTCAGTCTATTTCTAGTCTGTTTATGAGGGAAATAACAGACTTGACACATAGCCTGCAGTCTGATTGCAAAACAGAATGTTATGACATTCATTATTGACTGTTGTTACTGATAGACTGGTTAGTCTGTTACAGTTTATCCATCTGTAATGTTGGAACAGGTGATGTTCAAATCAATGTTGAGACATCATGCTGATAACTGGGCAGGATCAATATACAAAAGGGCTATGTTTGATCTATACCGTGTCTTTGTACTAGATGGACAAAACTGGATGTTCTTCTGTCCATGGTGGTAGATTAGCAGATGTCGTGACATCTGGGACTGTGTGCATATGAGTACTGGGTTATATTTTTCCTAACTGTCTTGTTGTATTAGGAACAATGTTGGATCAGATGTCATGACTTCGTGTAGAACATCTGAACTCTGACTATACCAGAATTTCAAACTTATATATAAAAAGTCTCTTTGGAGGAGAAAAAAGAAGCAAATCTTGAATGAACCAAACCCACCCTTACCATATTAAACAAAACTACCATATCCCATCATTAAGAAGAAACAAGTATATGAGGATGAGGCTGGAATGTTTGAAAAATTTAAAGAAGTGTTGACAAAACTTAAGGTGAGTATCTCTTTTCATGTAATTTTAGAATTAATTCCCAAATTTGCTAAGATTATGCAGACATTGCTGAAGGTTAGAAAATAGAAGTTGATTAAAGAATAAGTCAACATGACAGAGAAAGAGGAGATGGCAAAACCTCAGGAATTGCCACCAAAGATGAAGGATCCAGGAAAGTTCACCATTTCTTATACCATTGGTGGGGCAAAATTCCCACATGCTTTATGTGACTTAGGGCCGAGCATCAATGTCATGACGCTGAAAACATCTATGGAATTGAAGATAGGAGATATCTTATCGAGCAACATGATGTTAACTTTAGTCAATTCGTCTGTTACACATTGCTTGGTATTGTACAGGATGTGCTAGTTCATGTCGATAGTTTGACCTTCCTACATACTTTGTGGTGATTGACATGAAAGGTGATTAAGGAGGGTCAGTTATTCTCGGGCACCTATTCTTGGCAACCGGGAAGGAAAAAATAGATGTGGAGACATGCGAACTTGTTTTAAAATTCAACAAGGAAAAGGTGGTGTTTAATGCATATGAATGGGAACCATATTTGGAGGATCTAGAAACATGCTACCAGTTGGAAGAAAAAGGTAGTAAAGTTCAAAAAGGAATGACAATAGGAGTTTTCACTGGCGTGAGGGTATACTTGTGTTTTAAGCATGGGACGTCAAGCTAGTGATGGAAAAGAAGTGTTGGATGGGAGGCAACCCATCATTTTTAATCAGTTTTTGCAAGTTTAGCACTTTAGCATTGAACACATCCAAAAGAAACTTGATTATTACAATAACAACTAGCAACTTGAAGGCGAAGGATGAGACAAGAATCAACAGACTTGTACTCAACCTAGATACCTCATATAATAAGGTTTGAGCCCAATAAATCCCATTGTTCACTTTTCTTTGTTTATGAGTGTATCCATGCATTATTATTTTATCTGGTTTGACCGACAAACACTGAGACATTTTTTTGTTTATAACTTTAAGCCTTTTAAAACCACCCTGTAGTAATAGGTATATCCATTGCTAACCACTTTGACTCTTAGCCTTTCTTTCGATGACATAGCCTAAAATTCTTAGCCATATGACTTGAAAGATCTTTTCTCTCCACTATCTCTTTGGAGTTAGGTAGAAGTATAGTTCCTAAAGTATGATAAAATAAGTATAGTTCCTAAATTATTCTCATTAGGGTACTAGAGAATATTGGCCAAAATTTTCAAATTTTTGAGAAAAAAGAAGTGGAAAAAGACACTTCTTCAAAAAAAATGATAAAAGAAAAGAATGATAGTATAAGAAGGACCAAAAATATCTAGTACCATAAAAAAGGAACAAAGAGGTATGATGATAGATGGAGAAATATGCACCTAACTCCAAAGGTTTAAACCTACTTCCCTAAAAATATCCTACCCAAACATAAGCCAAGTTACAACCTGAAAAGACCTATAATATGTGTGTTGTGATTTCTGTGATGAACTATATTAGAACATGATCAAGCTAAGCATAATTAATTTTGCATGTTGATTGAGAGATCACCATATCCATTGAGTGAGTTATAGTCAGCTGAGAGACAGGTCGAGTACTCGTCAATGTTGGGGATGCTTTCCAAATTCACCAGATATAATTTGGAAGCTAGAATAATGGTCAAGTATAAGAAATATTTAAATTGGTGATGTTCGATTGTTATTATGTGACTTATTTTATGTTGAAATGGGCAGTTATAGGCTAGTTACTTGAGGACAAACAACAATTCAAGTTTGGGGTTATCATGGAAGTCCATTGCATATATTTAGTCGAAGAATTGGAGAAAAACAAGTGAAAGGTGAGCCAAAATGAAGAAGAATGACCAAAGAATAAGGAAAAAATAACTAAGTGTGAAAATTGAGTGAAAAAGGAGCAAAAAAGGATGCAGCTTCGGAAATAATCATATGCACCATCACATAGTACTATGCGCGTAATAAGGCCATAAAAGTTGCATCGTACGTGCAATTCAATTCATCACGTGCGTGATAGCCACTTTTTCCGGGCTTTTGTGACGCGTTCTAGTCCATTTTGAAGCCAATAAAAGGGGATTTTTTGCACTATTATAAGGGGGTGATTTGGAGAGAGCAAAACATGATTTTGAGAGCATAAGGGGTAACTTTAAAAGAATTTGAATCCATTGGAGGCCATTACTTCAAGGGATTTCATATGTTGTTTTCAACTATCAATTGTGGTATTGTTAATTGTATTATGAATAACTAAGCTCCTCCAAGTTAGGTTGTGTTATGATGAACCTATTTCAATATTGTTTAATTCTATGTTGATTTGACTTTGTATGAATCTTTTGATATATAATGTAATTCAATTGCTTATTGTTCTTAATGATTTTGTGCGATACTCTTTTAATCTGATCTTGGGAACATAGGGAATACTGAACATTTTAGTCTATATGTTGGACATAGGGAAATTGTTATACTTACGCTGGTTGAATAGAAATAGGAGACATCGAGTAGTGGCATAAGGAATTAATGTTTTATACATCGCCTAACCCTGCTTATGCTGGAGGACTAGGGATAGAAAGCTCTGAGTAGTGGTTAGTGAGTTATTTCGTGAGGGATCAACTATAATGGGTTTTTTAATTCGTCTTGGGGTTATAATGATAAGACCATTCATACTAGGAATAAAACATCAACAATAGAGGAATGGGGATTCTAAAATACAACCTGACCGCTTTCATTATTCTGTTTACTCGTTTATTTACTTTCCACACTAAAACTCGACCTCTCCCCCTTTTACTATTTTAAAGGCATGGGGATCAACTAGTTGAAGGCAGTCCATGTGGATTCAATATTTTTATTACTTCGACATAGTCAGTATACTTTACGAGAAGTCATCAATGATATTGTTGTGGATGTATGATGACGACGCTTTCATGTAAATCCCGTGTTCATGCTTTAATAAAAACAATGTTTTAATTTCTATTGAATTTGACTTTGTTTTAATTTCAACTCAACTTTGATTTTCAAGTCTGTGGTGATAGTAATGGATGATGATATGCAATATGGATGTGTGGATGAATGCTGCAACTTTGATTTCACTATCATTTCACTTCTTTTTGCTTTTGTTTATGATTCATAAGATGATGATAATGGTGATGATAATTTGGTTGTGAATTGACTCAACATAATTTTGTTTCTTTTAAAACTGAAATGGTTATAATATGATGATGGTGAATGATAAACTAATAATTTTGGTATTTTGTGATGTAAGAAAATACAATTGAATAATGACATATAAAAATGAACAAAATAAACAATGGACTATTTATTTTTAGTTTAAGATGACTTATAAATGAATACCAAACTAAAAAACTCAATGGGATGAAGAAATGGATTGAAAAATGCACAAATTGGGAACCTTATACTCACAATGCACAAGTCTTCCTTATTGAATTTTATTGTGACTTTAATGAATCAAGTTTGAAAAATACAATGTATGCAATATGCAAATAAAATGAATAAAGATATTGGGGAGGATAAAATTAGGCTATGACAGTGTCACAAGTAAAATCTCAAAACAAGTTTGAAAAACTTTGTTTTTTTAGGTCTTGGATCTATGATTCGAAACACATAATCCATTGAGTCAAATCAAACTGAACAAAGATGAACAAGAAGTTATGTGAGCTTGTGAGTCAAATCATAACTTACACATGATTCAAATCATGCAACATGTGAGTCGAATCATAGTTTCAACATTTCAACATGAGTCAAATCATGAAGCTTCCTTAAGCCTCTATCAAGTTTCAATCGAATCATGACTAACACACGACTCGAATCACAACTTGTTTGAGTTGAATCATGCTTTGTGCTTGACTCAAACCACACAAAAAATGGTTTTCTCTTTAAGTGTAGATCTTGTTCCACATTACTTTACCATTTGACTCATGTCACCAAGTGTTCTTGACTTGAATTAAATATCCTTTTTTGACCATTTTTGTGCTTCATCTCCAACACCTATAAATCATTTTCTAATCTCAAACCTTTAATAGTGTTAGAAAACCAATTTTTTCATTAATGATTTTAAAACTCGCAAACCACTTGTTCTCTCATTTTCAAAAGAGTTTTGGATATTTCTTGATCACTTGCAAATGATTTCTTTCATCTTCTATCTCATTGTTTTACATTGTTACCTGGATCTGAATATTGTCATGATTGATTAAGGAGATTCATTTTGGATTTAACTTTTCTTTGAAGATTTGTTTAAGATTTTATAGGCTTGCAAGAGTGTGTAGTCTTGTGAACTAGTTCTGAAAATTCTAGAGAAAAGGGAATGAGGTTCTTGTCTCTAGGTTAACCTTGTTAGTGATGTGTGTAAGCCTACAAATAGGATACAAGTTCTTCTCAATCATCGGAAAGACCAACGCTTAAAATATGGACAAAATTATGGGGAAATTGCCGTAGACGGAGACTTAGGAGCAGGTTGTTAGGGTTGGAATATTCAAGAAGCGATCTCGAGTAAAGATTTCGTATATAGTTCAATTCTTAAAGTTGTGTACAAGTTAAGATCCAAAAATAAAGAAATTTAATTTTTAGCATTTATTTTTTGACTAGTGATTGTACGAACTTTTGTAATATTTTTGCAAATCATAGCGGAAGACCAACAAACTTTCAATTGGCAATCATTAGAGAGTGGATTAAGCACAAAGCAAGAATGAACGTGTCAAACCATTATAAATCTAGATGTACTCTCTCTCTCTCTCTCTCTCTCCCTCTCTCTTAAAAATACACACACACACACGTTTAATTTCATAGTTGATCACATGATTAGGTTATTTCTATTATTTCCTAGAATTGCATGTTGATAGGATATTTTTCTTTTCGTAGATATTTATTTCATAAGTTGTAGGTTTTGTTAGAATTGGTAGTTCAACCTTGTCTTAGTGTCAATTAAACCTGAAGACATTGATTGTAGAATCTTGTATGTGACTGAAAATCATTCCATAACACTTCTTATGGAATTGAACGATTTTGCAATACAATTAGTTTGTTCCTTTGGTGTAATTAATTTTTCTAACTTGATATATTGTAAATTGTTTAAGTACATTTCTGAATCTCTCAATCGATAAGAATAATCTCTTTCGCATTGAACTTGCTTCCGCCATGCAAAATAAACTCTATTTTTGAAATAAATTTAACACATTTTTTAAAATTTTGAAGTATATTCACCCCCTCTAGACCATTTATAGTCCATATTATCACCCAACAATTGACCTCAGAGTTGGTCTATTAATAATGCCTAAGCGACTCAAAAGTTTGGGAATATGTGTGACAATGATTCGAAGGGAGCGTATAATAGAACACCTTAAAAACACTTTTAGGAAATTTTGTTAAGTAAAGAAAAACCTTAAAAGTGTTTTAGGTGTGTGTTAGTTGACTTAATATCTTAGAAGTTACTCTCCTACTTTCACAAGACTCTAGTCACTCATACATACAAGATAATGTTAGAACAAGTTTGGTTCTACAACTATCCTTAAGTTTTGATGATGACAAAATATAGAGAATAATTTTGTACTCTAACCCTTTTGTTAAGTGTGCATAAAATTGGAAACAGATTCGAACTCTGAAGATGTCCAGACTCTGAACCAAAAGAATAGAAGCGTATACAAATAAGTTAACTATGATTTATCAAGTCAACATTTATGAACTGAAACCATCCAGACAAACTCTAATAAAAAGGTATGAATATCTGCTTGTGAAAGTATCAGAACTCAATTGTCCAAAGGCTCTATTTGTTTCACCAAATTCTGATGACAAACTTTGGAAATGCTACTCAAGCTTCATGAACAAATATTAGAAACCTATGAATAGAATTTGTTTCAGCCAAAAGTTAATAAAGATTTGATGTGATAGAAGTACAAAAGCAAATATACTTTTTCCATAAAGTATTGTACTCTATGTCAAAGAAGTTTTCCGCGTCCCATCATCTTCACCAATTATAGGCTACAACGCCATTCTAGTGTTGCATATGAAGTGATCTTCATACAACGGATACTTAAAAGATATTTCATCTTCACCTCCAACAAATCTATTTTACATCTATATCAAGAGGTCTTTGTAGATTGAAGAAAGAGACTTTTGATACGCGCACTAAAAAATTCATCAACGCTCACATCCAGGAAACGTATACAGAACAATAAGAAATGTTTCTTACACTTATACACTTGGAACAAAAATTCATTGAATATTCTTGTTAAGTGTAATACTTGATTTAAACTTGTGTATATGCTTATCTGAAATATCTTGTAAATACAAAACTTGTTATTACAACTCTGATTGTATTCCTCAACCATCCATGTTAGGTCAGGCTCTTGAGAAGTCAATAACAGGTAGTTATTGGGGGTTAAATCTTCTTAAGATATCGGGTAGATCAAGATATTAAGGAGTCAATGACTGTCAAATTTCTTAGGAGGCCAGTTGGGTCAGAATCCTTAAGAAATTAATGATAAGTTATCATTGCATTTGTAATCAATTATGATTATTGGATTAAGTTCTTGTCTAAGACAAAGTCACTCAGGTGGGTGGAATGAAGGTAACCTTGTTAATGGTGAACCAGGGAAAAAATAGTTGTGTACTTTATCATTGTGTTTATTGCTTTAAGCTTTTATTTTGGGTTGCAAAAAAATATCATTCTTGAAACCCAAGTCACCCCCTTCTTGTGTTTCTTGAACCTCCAATTGGAATCAGAGCTCCGGTTCTGGTATTGACAACCTTGTGTCAAAACACTTAGTTGTGTTACATAAAGTGCTCTTCGAACCGTGCGAGAAGGTTTCCCATCACATGGATCACCAACTTGATCTTCTACGGGAACCGTATGGATCAGTATCACGCGTAGGTGAATCATTAAATGAAGAATTTGCCAATTTCAATTTTAGTTATCGAGTGTAAATCAATGTTATGCCTTTTTCAGTGTTAGAAATATGATTGAAACCTTAACTTTCGAACTCTGTGAGGAGTCAACTTCTAGTTATCCAAATTTGTATTGAAAGACACAATGACATCTACCAATGGTGAGAAGTCATATACAAACAACAATGATCACTACTCTTCTAAACCTCAAATATTTGATGGAGAAAAGTTTGATTACTAGAAGGATAGAACTGAAAGTTTCTTCCTTGGGTACGATGTAGATTTATGAGATATGGTAGTAGATGGATACACACATCCTATAAAATCAAATGGTGCTAAGCCTGACATAAGCAAAATAAGTGAACATCAAAAGAAAGATAAAAAAATCACCACAGATCAAGAACAATTTTGCTAAATTCTATTTCCTACACTGAGTATGAAAAGATTACAAATGAAGACTCTGCTAATTCTATATTTGATTCTTTAAGAATGACTCATGAAGGAATTGAGCAGGTGAAAGAAACAAAGGCCCCGGTATTAATTCAAATATACAAGGCATTCAAAATGGAAGATGAAATTATTGAGAGTATATTCTTAAGGTTTCAAACTCTTGTTGTTTCTTTGAATGTGTTGAACAAAGGCTATACCACTATAGATCATGTAAAGAAAATCATCATAAGCCTACCAAAGAAATGGAGGCCAATGGTGACATCACTGAAGGTGTCAAAAGATCTGAATAGAAAACTCTAGAAGATCTGGTTAATTCTCTGAGAAGTCATGAGATCGAGCTAGAAGAGGATGAGCCTCAAAGGCATAAAAGTATATGGCTCTGAAGTCAAATACCAAAGCTTTTCATGCAAAAGATGAAGAATCAGAAGAAGATTCTGATGATGAGTATGAGTTATCTATTTTGTCTAAAAGAGTCAACCGTCTCTAAAAGAAAAGACATAAAAACTTCTGAGGTTATAGAAAATAAGAACGATCTGAGTCAAACTCTGGATAGGATGAGTCTGGAATAGACACAATGGGTACCTGCTTTGCGTATGGAAAACCAGTTCACTACAAGAATGGGTGTCCCAAACTCATCAAAGAAAAGCCTAAGAAAAAATTCTCCAAAGAGAAGAAGAAAAGTAAAATGGAAACATGGGACGACTCTGACTCCTCAGAAGATGACTCTGAAAAAATCAAATGTAGCATTCATGGATGGCACTAAAGTCTCATAACCAGAATCAGATTAAGAGTCAAAATTAGAAGAGGTGTTTTCTCAATTAATTCGTACAGAACTTGAAATAGCTTAGTAGAAATGTTTGAGAAATGTCAGAAAGTCTAGGAAAAAGACATGAACCTAAAAAGAATCCATGCTACTGATTCCGGAACACATGGTGAGATGATAAAAGAAAACTCTTCTTTAAAATAAAAAAAATTATGTTTTAGAAAAAGGAAATCTTGCTCTCATAAGAAAAAATGAAAAAAATTGAAAAGGAAATTTGTTTAATAGCTCTTGTAAATTCTGAATGTATGTCTAAGATATATGATACAACTTTTCAAGCTAAAAACATAGACATAAGAAAGATGGATTATATGATCTATGGTGTTAGTAGAAATGGAAAAATAGGTATTGGTTATGCCCTACTGTCATACCCCAAAAATTGCCCGTTAATCTTTCAAGACATTCTTCAAGGCACTCCAACTCATTGTTCAAGACATTGACCTTAAAGGAACAAAGACCCAGCTCACAGATGGCCAAATCCAAAAGATGGCTCAAACTGGCATGCTCCCTAGGCGAGCAAATCCTTCGCCTAGCGAACCCTTCGCTACCCCACTCGCCTAGCGAAGCTTGCGAATACCAGAAATTTTGGGCTTCATTCTGAGCCCATTAGGTCACAAAAATCACTATAAATACCAAGACCTCATTCAGAAAAAGGGGAACGAAAACGGAGGAGAAAGGAAAACACTCACAGACAGCAAACCCTGGAGGCTAACCCAGAGAATTCAGAGCAACCCTAAAGGAAACCCTGAAGGAAACTCATCTGCACAAAGGTTACCTCCGCCCAACTCAATCCGGCACCAACCTCAAGAGTGATCTGCCAATTCAACGTTGCAAGTCAATTGCAAACAGGTTTGCACTATCATTACTGCTTTATACTCTTAATTTACATGTGGCATTATGATTGAATTCATGAAAATATCTTAAGTTTTGCATGTGAATTTAAGTATGCATGGATATCTTGAATGTTTAACCATGTAATCTCTGTAATGGATGTCATAGGGTGTGAAGCTTGCTGAAATCGTACTGTTCTGAAATTCAAAACCCGCAGCCGTTCGCTAGCACATCGCTAAGCGAACATATAGCGAGTGTTCGCCAGGCCCTCGCTAGGCGAGGCAGCAGCGAACATGACAGTCGCTGATTTTTCTGTTCTGATCTTTGCCCATCTGACATGTTTTATTATCACCATGCATTGTTTACCTGACATTATTGCTGTTGTGATTCCTTTTGGTTGGGTGCAACTCTCAATTGCACCCTGATTTGGTATTCTGACCTGTTTGCTGAATTTTGTAAGGGCCCACGTACTCCCGAAAAGGTAGCTTGCTACGTATTCCACTTTATTTGTGGGATACCCTTGTGGAGATTCATCCTAATTACCTAATTGATTATCATGTGGAGATTCATCCTAATTACCTAATTGATTATAACGTGGAGATTCATCCTAATTACCTAATTGATTATAAAATATTGCCTTTGAATATGTGATCTCAGACCTCTCTTTGTTGCCTTACGATATTACGGTATTACGGTCATGTCCCGCGAAGGTGGGGATACACTTAGCAAAGACCCTTCGGTTAAATCGTCATGTCCCTATAAAATAAATCATAGTCCCTCGGATGTTGCTTACGAATATATGATTGTCCCTCGATGACCCTTCGTTGTAGCCTACGGTTAAATGACGATTGTCCCTTCGAATGCTAAGGTATCCTTACAAATGTTGCCTTCAATGACTGATCGATGACCCTACGATGTCCCTTTACATCCAAAGGGATAAGACTACTTACTTCTCAATAGTAAGGACAGTTTTACCCTCATAAGGATAGGAAGTGCCCATAAAGACCTTGGGTAGGTATAACTCTTAAATGCTTACTCACAACTTAAAATACTTTTCACACCTCACACCTTTCAAAACATCTTTTAGAAAATCACCACTTGGTATACATTCATACTAGAATCATTACCGAGTTATATTTTTCTAAACAACTTTCAAAACTAAACGAGATAACCACTTTGTATACATTCATACAAGAATCATTACAAAGTTAAATTCTCCTTTCAAAACATTTTCTAAACATTTCTCAAACACTTTTTCAAACAAGAAAAACATAAGTGATTAAGCAATTAAGAGTCCATGGATAACCATGGATACAAAGGGTGCTAACACCTTCCCTTTGTATAATGTACCTCCCGAACCCAAAATCTAATCAAGGTCTTTCCTGTTCTTTTCCACCTTTCCTTATGGGATAAAAGAAAAGTCGGTGGCGACTCTTGCTATCCGCGACATTTGCTTTCCAAAGCAAAAACACATAAAGTCAGTTCACCGTATGACAGAACTGGCGACTCTGCTGGGGACATTAAAAAGAGAGGTTACCTTAAAAAATAAGATCACTTATGTATTCGAATCGTCTGATTTACTTTTAAGGGATTGCTTGGGTATTTTATGCTTGAGTGGAAGATCCTACACCCGGATCTAGTGTACCTTAGGTAAGTAGCAAGAGATCATCGCGACTATCCGGCGTATACTGGAATGGTTAAAATGATGGCTACGGTTAACGTGACACTTTGGATGTCCTGATGTTCCTCATGTTTACTTGAGGAAAAATTTGGCGTCCGCGTGGTGTCATCAAAGCGTTAACCAGACCTTTAGAACCCTAATTGACTCATCCTAGCCATTAGAAAGTAGTGAGATAACTGACTTCGGTTCCGACTGGGGTTGGTTGAGACTCGATACTACACTCTTTGAGATTGGACTTTAGGGAAGCTTTGGTCAACCACTTGGTGTTGCACTGAAGTGGACTTAAGGAAAGGTCAATGATTTGAGATCCTTCTAGAACCCGGTCACTATTCTAGGACAGGTTGAACCAACCAAACTTCAGTGGGGAGGCTAATTACCTATGGAACTCACGCAAGCCTTAAAACCTAGGAATGATTGTTGTGTGACTTGTTTGTGCTTGTTACTTATTTAACATCATAACATCATAACATCATAACATCATAACATCATAACATCATAACATGATAACATCATAACATCATGGAATTGTACTAACCATTTCAAGGACTTAGGGATTTAACGTTGCTCTGTTTTGTAAGGCTATGGCTCCCAGGAAGACCATCCGGATCAATTTTGTAGCCATCTCTCCTCAACTCAAGGATTTAGTGTCAGAACTTCCCAATCAGGCTCAGTTCATCAAGAAACATGGTTCTCTCCTCAATTTGGTTACCACTGGTTTCAAAGAAGATATGATGAGAGTTCTATTCCAGTTCTTCGATCCTAAACATCATTGCTTCACATTTCCAGATTATCAATTGGTACCCACATTAGATGAGTTTTCCAGGCTGCTTGGGATACCTATCCTTGATCAAACACCTTTCAGTGGTTTAGAAAAGATTCCGAAGTCTGAAGAAGTTGTCGCGGCTTTACACATGACAAAGTCCGACATTGAAACCAATTGGGTAACAAGAAGTGGAATTAAGGGTTTACTTGCCAAATTTCTGGTAAATAAGGCCCGAGAATTCCTAAAAGTTATGAATGTCCATGCTTCCGAAGATGTTCTAGCATTACTAATCTATGGTTTGGTGCTATTTCCTAATCCAGACCAATTCATAGACATGAATGCCATTAAGATATTTCTCACTCATAACCCGGTGCCCACCTTGCTTGGAGACATTTTGCATTCCCTTCACACTCGTACTATGAAA
Source organism: Lathyrus oleraceus (assembly GCF_024323335.1). Lineage (NCBI taxonomy): Eukaryota > Viridiplantae > Streptophyta > Magnoliopsida > Fabales > Fabaceae > Lathyrus > Lathyrus oleraceus. Next base: position 52,278,054 of record NC_066581.1, on the reverse strand, counting down.
AGGCAAGGGATTCTCATGTGCTGCGTACCTTTATTATCTAGGTGGTTTATTTCGCACCTTCCTCAATCAGTCTTGAAGAATGAGCAAAATTTGAAGTGGTCTCAAAGGATAATGTCGCTTTCCCATTCAGACATCCGTTGGTGTCCTCATCCCAAAGAAAATGTTATCATCATCGACCGTTGTGGAGAATTCTCTAACGTACCACTCCTGGGGATGAGGGGAGGTATTACTTATAATCCTGCTTTAGCCCTACGCCAGTTTGGTTGTGCTCGAAGAGATGGTCCACATGAAATAATTGTCCAAGGCTCTGTGTTTGACTATAACAATGATTCTCAAAGTCTCCGTCAAAGGTTTATACGAGCTTGGGGCATGGTGAAAAGAAGCACTTTAGGACAGAAAAACTCTATTCCTATGGAACCTTATCTCAGATGGGTACGCACCAGAGCTCGCGAACTTGTCATGCCATATCTTGCAGTCGGACCGCTGGTTGTTGAACCAGAAGTTGAAGGAGGTACTCCTCAGATCATTCCTTATCCAGATATGCCTACCGATGTTGAAGAGTTAAAGAAGTCCTGGATCCAGTTGAGAGAGGAAAGGGATACTTTTGAAGCTCAGTTCTGTGCTGAAAGGAAGAAAGTGTTAGAGCTCACCAGCCAGCTTAATGAGGAACGAAGACTCAACGCATATCTTCGCCCAAAAAGAAGTCGCCCCTGGGAGACTTGAGCTTTTATTGTATTTTATTATTTATTGTAATGAACATTGATTAAAAATTATTAATAAAAGTTTCCTTTTTTGGTGGTTTACGCAAAGTTAAATTCCAAAAGTCCTTGAAAACATTTCATACATTGCATTGCATAACATAACATTGCATAACAGGTATTCTAAAGGATCAATATTCTCACGGTCTTCCTATTGCAAACAGAAAAATGGCCCTCGAACAAACTGTCAAAGATCTCTAGGCTCAAAATGCTCAATTCCAGCAGTTGATCCTGAACTTATCCAAGGGGCAGGAGGAACTGAAGGCTCTCTTGCTCGAGAAGAAGAAAGACAAGAAACCTGTGAGTTACATTAACCCGGGAAGAAGGCTTAAAGGACAGGCTGCAGGAGTCAAGATTAGACTTCCGAAGGATCAGGAAGAGGAGACAGAAAATGATTCGGAAGATGAGGATGTTGATCCTTTCAACCACGAGGACGGCGATGAAGGTTATGAAGATGAACAGTACTCTCCGAAGGATGATAAGTACAAGTTGCTGGAAGAACGTATTATAGCTATGGAGGGTCAGAAGGCGCCCGGTCTGGATTTTGAAAGCTTGGGGCTGGTCTCTGATGTGGTCATTCCTCGCAAACTCAAGATCCCTACTTTCACTAAGTACGATGGGGCATCTTGTCCTCAGATGCATCTGAGAGCTTACGTGAGAAAGATTCAGCCGTATACCACTGATAGGAAGCTGTGGATCCATTTCTTCCAAGAGAGTCTGTCTGACACACAGTTGGAGTGGTATTATCAGCTCGAGAGCTCTAACATCCGCACCTGGACTGATTTAGCGACAACTTTCTACAAGCACTACCAGTATAATTCTGAATTGGCACCTACTCGGCTACAGTTGCAGAATATGACTATGGGATCTAAGGAAAGCTTCAAAGAATATGCTCAAAAATGGAGAGATTTGGCTGGCAGAGTCAAACCCCCTATGACTGATCGAGAATTAGTGGACATGTTCATGAGTACACTGACTGGCCCATTCTACAGCCATCTACTGGGAAGTTCTTCATCGGGTTTCACTGACCTTACATTGACGGGTGAACGTGTTGAAAGCGGTATTCGAAGTGGAAAGATACAGGCAGCTACCTCTGCAAGCACCAGAAAGCCCCATCAGGGAAAGAATGAGTCAAATGCTGTGTATGGTGAAAGGGGTCATAACAAGAAAAGTCGTGACCATACCATCGGAGCAGTTACAATTGCAGCCCCGCCAACTCAAAACTTCCAACACAGACAAGACAGACCAAGAAGGCAGTTTACCAAGATCAATATGACTTTAGCACAAGCACTGCAGGGTATGCTAAAAGCAAATTTGATTACCCTCAGAGATCCTCCTGCAAATCCCAACACTACTTCTCCTCGTTATAATCCCAACGCCAGGTGTGCATATCACTCCGATAGCCCCGGGCATGATACAAACGATTGTTGGTTGTTGAAGAATAAGATTCAGGATATGATCGACGCTGGAGAAATTGAATTTGATCCTCCAGAAACTCCTAATATCATCACTGCTCCTATGCCTAATCATGACAAGACTGTTAATGTTGTGGATGACAATTCTCATATTTCTAATGTAGCTGACTTAGCATCTCCTCTCTTGACCATCAAGAAGAAGTTGTTGCAAGCTGGTTTATTTCCAGGTTGTGCTGAAAATTGCGATCTCTGTATACCCCGACCCAATGATTGCTTGAAGTTGAGGAGTGGTATTCAACGGCTGATGGATGATCGCACAATTCTCTTCGAAAAGATTCCTAAGGTGGAAAACCCTATTGAAGAAATATTTGTGATTGCTAGGTCCAAAGTTCCGGTAAAGATTACCGCTACTAGAGTGCCTGTGAAGATTACTGCTGAGCCCAAGGTAACTCCCCTAATCATTACTGCACCTGGCCCAGTACCGTATTCCTCAAGCAAAGCCATTCCGTGGAATTATGGAGGTGATGTTTACATCCATGGCATAAAGCAAGTTGATAATTCTGCTAATCCTAATGACATTGTTGGGACTAGTAAAATTACTCGAAGTGGAAGAATCTTCTCTCCAGAAATCTCACCCCCCGCCCCTAAAACTCGAGGAAAGGAACCAACCAATCCTTCTCAGTCAAAGACACCGGTCGAAGTTACTACCGAAGATGTTGCCAAACGGGAAATGGAAGAAATGCTAAAAATCATCCGCAAGAGTGATTTTGATGTGGTAGAACAGTTGGGGCATACTCCGTCTAAAATTTCGATGTTATCTTTGTTGTTATCTTCTGAATCTCATGCCAATGCATTGATAAAATTCCTGAAGACCGCTCATGTACCTCAGGAGACATCTGTCGATGAGTTCGAAAACTATGTTGCTAACTTGGCTGTTGACAATGGCCTATGCTTTTTCGATGCTGACCTGACACCGGCAGGAAAGAATCACAATAAAGCTCTGCATATCTCCATTGAGTGTGAGGGGATCACCTTGTCTCATGTATTGATCGATAATGGCTCTTCTTTGAATGGGCTACCGACAGCTGTGTTCGATAAACTGGACTGTAAAAGCATTGAGCTGAAACCTAGTGACGTTGTGGTACGTGCTTATGATGGTGCGAAGAGTGTTGTCCATGGTGAAGTAGTTCTCCCTATCAAGATAGGACCTCAAGTCTTCAACACTACCTTTCACGTAATGAACATTCGTCCTGCATACTCCTGCTCGCTGGGACGCCCTTGGATTCATGGGGCAAGTGCTGTAGCTTCGTCTCTCCATCAAAAGCTGAGGTAGCCAATAGAGGGTAAGATCGTCACTATGTGTGGAGAAGAAGAATATATTGTCAGTAGTGTGCAGGCCTTCAGATACGTCGAGATGGATGGTGAATTCTTTGAGACTCCTTCTCAGTCATTTGAAGTGGTTCCTCCCCCCAGTCCTGTCCTTAAGCCAACTCCTCTTGTGCCCAAGGTTATTCGTGCTCCTCCTGCTATGATTTCTCTGAAAGATGCTCAAGTCGTGGTTGAAGATGGTGGTCGTACTGGATGGAGTCAACTGATCGATGTACCGTAGAAGTCTGATAAGTCTGGCCTGGGGTTTAACTCTGAAAAGATAGTCAAAGATCAGATTAATGCTGTAGAAGATGCTGATAGCGATTGTGACTTGGATAACTAGATTTTCCCAACAATGGGTGACGGACTCAATAATTGGAAGGCTGAAGACACTATCCCGATTTCCTTTAGTCAGGAGTAATTGTTATTGCTTATTTAGTGTATCAAATTTGGTTAAATGTTTTGTCATTTTCATAAGCATATTCACATTCAATAAATCAATGGACTTTTTTTTGCATTCAAATATTGCGCTCTTTATCTTTCCTGTCATTTTTCAAACAAGCTATGTTTTCTTGCACACACTCGCGTAACAAATTGAGTATCCATATCCACTCTGGATCCTGTTGATAATAGTTCTGCTACTGTTAATTATGACTTCGAAAATCCGATCTACCAAACCGACGATGGACGTGAGGAAGATTGTGAAGTACCTGGAGAACTTGCCAGACTGGTACTGCAAGAAGAAAAGACCATACAGCCGCATGAGGAATCAACTGAATCTGTCTACTGAAGTAGACAAGAAAATTACTGAGAAAAAATCAAGAGATAATATGGAACGACGAATGTCAAGAAGCTTTTAACAAAATCAAGAAATATCTCCAAGAACCTCCAATTCTGATGCCACCAGTTGAAGGAAGACCTCTAATCATGTATTCGACCGTGTTAGAAGATTCAATGGGGTGTGTGTTGGGGCAACATGACGAGTCTGGTCGAAAAGAGCATGCAATATACCACCTTAACAAAAAGTGTACCGACTGTGAAACAAAATATTCACTTCTTGAGAAGACTTATTGTGCTTTGGCTTGGATTGCTCGCCGACTAAGACAGTATATGTTGAATCATACCACTTCATGGATTTCTAAGATGGATCCTATCAAATATATATTGGAGAAACCTGCTCTCTCCGGAAGAATAGCAAGAGTTATCATTGACAATGGTACTAATTTGAACAGCAAGATGATTACTGAACTATGCACGCGGTTCAAGATAAAACACCATAACTCTTCTCCATACCGGCCAAAGATGAATGGCGCCGTAGAAGCTGCTAATAAGAATATTAAAAAGATTATACAAAAGATGACAGTAACATACAAAGACTGGCATGAGATGTTACCGTTTGCTCTTCATGGTTATCGCACTTCAGTACGCACTTCGACAGGGGCAACTCCCTTCTCTTTAGTCTACGGAATGGAAGCCGTTTTATCAGTGGAAGTTCAGATTCCCTCTCTAAGAATCACGAAAGAGGCGGGCTTAGATGAGGATGAATGGATTCAGGCTCGGCTCGATCAGATAAATTTGATTGATGAAAAGAGACTTGCGACTGTTTGTCATGGGCAGATATATCAGAAGCGCATGACCCAGGCATTTAACAAAAAGGTCAAGAGACAGGTGTATCAAGTTGGCGACTTGGTGATCAAGCGTATCATTCTACCACAAGGTGATCCTAGAGGCAAATGGACTCCCACATACGAAGGGCCATTTATAGTTAAGAAGGTATTCTCTGGTGGAGCCATGATGCTCATTACAATGGATGGCGAAGACTTCCCGCATCCCGTGAACGCGGACATAGTTAAAAAATACTACGCATAAAAGAGACCCGCTAGGTCGACGTATCTAGGCAAAAGTAAAGGCATCCCGGCGAACCAAAAGGGTTCGGGCAAAAATTAGGGATAAACATATAAAAATGTACACCCGGCAAGTCGAAAACCTGAAAAGGCGGCTTGGGCAAAAAAGGGTATCTTGGTGGACTAAAAACCTGAAAAGGCGGTCCAGGCAAAAATTAGGGATTAAAAGCGTATGACTATGTCCCGTTCTCAGACAACTTCACCCAAGTCAAAGGGACTGAACAAGCCAATCACTTCTAATCCGACAGTAGGAGATGAGATGCTTGAAGACATAATGACAGTGGCAGAATTAAAATCAATTGGACTTTTTCTTCATAGCTTTTCTTTGTTGTCTCGACGATTTCCTCTTACTAGGATTTCTGTCTCCTTGTGCTCAAATTGCCTGTTTATAGGCCCTCTTTCAAAATCAATACAATGTTATTTCCAAAAAGATGCTTTTGTTTTACTTTTTCTGTTTTGTTTGCATAAACGTCCATTGATTTAATTTGAATTAATATATGTATTTGAATATGATCGATGTTTACCAAAATGCATGCATAAAATAAAAATAGCGATTACTACAAGACTTCAGGATCGAGGAAAGGTCTAACCATGCTTTCCAATGAATCCGTTGCCAATTCTACTCCCCAGCAAAGCCAGTTATTCCCCAGAAAAAATCGGCATTACTAGACAGACTGGTCATCTCTTCTATCCCCAGCCAAGCTCTATTAAATATTTCTACCATCAGACAGAAATCAAATACCCCCAGTTGAGAAAGGGTCATCAATACAAATATCTCCAACCAGAATATTGGGATTTATTTTCCCCACGCATAATTCATTACATCATTTCACAGCATACGCATGCATACAATGTTCGCGTTTATTTTCGAAAGCATAAAACATCTCATGCATCATGACATGGCATGAAGCTAACTTTATTTTTCAGGTTAATTATCCTCCTGATACAGTCAAAATAAAGATCCGTTCAGACGGGTACTCTTATTGATTACGTTCAAGGTTCAGATACGTCTTTCAGATATAATCCATATAAACATCCATTCTGACAAGCATTCTGATATCCTCCTAATGGTGGCATCTTTAAGCCCACCCCAGACATTTATTGCAAATACAACATATACAAATATTATCAGATACAGCCTAACGTACGGTTCATTCTGATTCGGCCCAACATATGACTCCTTCAACTACTCCAATACGGTCTAATGTACGACCCATTTGGATCTTCATTCCTCAGATACTACCTAGCGTACGGTACATTCCGAGGTGTAGTCTAGCGTACGACTACTTTCTTCAGATACAGCCTAACGTACGGCTCATTCTGCAACTCAGATACGATCTAACGTACGATCCATTCTGACCCTTTTCTCAGATACAGCCTAACGTACGGCTCATTCTGCAACTCCAATACGGTCTAACGTACGACCCATTTGGATCTTCATTCCTCAGATACTACCTAGCGTACGGTACATTCCGAGGTGTAGTCTAGCGTACGACTACTTTCTTCAGATACAGCCTAATGTACGGCTCATTCTGCAACTCAGATACGATCTAACGTACGATCCATTCTGATCCTTATTTCGTCAGATACAGCCTAACGTACGGCTCATTCTGCAACTCCAATACGGTCTAACGTACGACCCAGTTGGATCTTCATTCCTCAGATACTGCCTAGCATACGGTACATTCCAAGGTGTAGTCTAGCGTACGACTACTTTCTTCAGATACAGCCTAACGTACGGCTCATTCTGCAACTCAGATACGATCTAGTGTACGATCCATTCTGATTCTACCTTCGTCAGATACAGCCTAACGTACGGCTCATTCTGCAACTCAGATACGATCTAACGTACGATCCATTCTGATTCCACCTTCGTCGGATACAGCCTAACGTACGGCTCATTCTGCAACTCAGATATGATCTAACGTACGATCCATTCTGATTCCACCTTCGTCGGATACAGCCTAACGTACGGCTCATTCTGCAACTCAGATACGATCTAGCGTACGATCCATTCTGATTTTTCACCCCTAGCGAAGTCACCAGCCTAATGGATAACTCATTCTGCTACTCAGATACGATCTAGCGTACGATCCATTCTGATCTTTACCTCTCCAGAGGCAGCCTAATAGACGGTTCATTCTGCAATTCAGATACGATCTAGTGTATGGTCCATTCTGATCCTTTATCCCCAGCAGCGTATGACCCATTCTGATATTTCATCATCAAACTTCCTGGATGGCATCTTTAAGCCCATCTCCATCAAGACTAACCTTTGATTAACAAGTGCAAATTTTTGGAGCATTCTAGTGTTCAATAATCTTCCACCTCCAAACCACGAATGGCGTACATACCATTCTAACTCTCTCGGTTCAAGAATATTGAACAGGGGCAGCTGTCATACCCCAAAAATTGCCCGTTAATCTTTCAAGACATTCTTCAAGGCACTCCAACTCATTGTTCAAGACATTGACCTTAAAGGAACAAAGACCCAGCTCACAGATGACCAAATCCAGAAGATGGCTCAAACTGGCATGCTCGCTAGGCGAGCAAATCCTTCGCCTAGCGAACCCTTCGCTACCCCACTCGCCTAGCGAAGCTTGCGAATACCAGAAATTTTGGGCTTCATTCTGAGCCCATTAGGTCACAAAAATCACTATAAATACCAAGACCTCATTCAGAAAAAGGGGAACGAAAACGGAGGAGAAAGGAAAACACTCACAGACAGCAAACCCTGGAGGCTAACCCAGAGAATTCAGAGCAACCCTAAAGGAAACCCTGAAGGAAACTCATCTGCACAAAGGTTACCTCCGCCCAACTCAATCCGGCACCAACCTCAAGAGTGATCTGCCAATTCAACGTTGCAAGTCAATTGCAAACAGGTTTGCACTATCATTACTGCTTTATACTCTTAATTTACATGTGACATTATGATTGAATTCATGAAAATATCTTAAGTTTTGCATGTGAATTTAAGTATGCATGGATATCTTGAATGTTTAACCATGTAATCTTTGTAATGGATGCCATAGGGTGTGAAGCTTGCTGAAATCGTACTGTTCTGAAATTCAAAACCCGCAGTCGTTCGCTAGCACATCGCTAAGCGAACATATACCGAGTGTTCGCCAGGCCCTCGCTAGGCGAGGCAGCAACGAACATGACAGTCGCTGATTTTTCTGTTCTGATCTTTGCCCATCTGACATGTTTTATTATCACCATGCATTGTTTACCTGACATTATTACTGTTGTGATTCCTTTTGGTTGGGTGCAACTCTCAATTGCACCCTGATTTGGTATTCTGACCTGTTTGCTGAATTTTGTAAGGGCTCACGTACTCCCGAAAAGGTAGCTTGCTAGGTATTCCACTTTATTTGTGGGATACCCTTGTGGAGATTCATCCTAATTACCTAATTGATTATCATGTGGAGATTCATCCTAATTACCTAATTGATTATAACGTGGAGATTCATCCTAATTACCTAATTGATTATAAAATATTGCCTTTGAATATGTGATCTCAGACCTCTCTTTGTTGTCTTACGATATTACGGTATTACGGTCATGTCCCGCGAAGGTGGGGATACACTTAGCAAAGACCCTTCGGTTAAATCGTCATGTCCCTATAAAATAAATCATAGTCCCTCGGATGTTGCTTACGAATATATGATTGTCCCTCGATGACCCTTCGTTGTAGCCTACGGTTAAATGACGATTGTCCCTTCGAATGTTAAGGTATCCTTACAAATGTTGCCTTCAATGACTGATCGATGACCCTACGATGTCCCTTTACATCCAAAGGGATAAGACTACTTACTTCTCAATAGTAAGGACAGTTTTACCCTCATAAGGATAGGAAGTGCCCATAAAGACCTTGGGTAGGTATAACTCTTAAATGCTTACTCACAACTTAAAATACTTTTCACACCTCACACCTTTCAAAACATCTTTTAGAAAAACACCACTTGGTATACATTCATACTAGAATCATTACCGAGTTATATTTTTCTAAACAACTTTCAAAACTAAACGAGATAACCACTTTGTATACATTCATACAAGAATCATTACAAAGTTAAATTCTCCTTTCAAAACATTTTCTAAACATTTCTCAAACACTTTTTCAAACAAGAAAAACATAAGTGATTAAGCAATTAAGAGCCCATGGATACAAAGGGTGCTAACACATTCCCTTTGTATAATGTACCTCCCGAACCCAAAATCTAATCAAAGTCTTTCCTGTTCTTTTCCACCTTTCCTTATGGGATAAAAGAAAAGTCGGTGGCGACTCTTGCTATCCGCGACATTTGCTTTCCATAGCAAAAACACACAAAGTCAGTTCACCGTATGACACCTACCAAGGAGTTCTGTCTTTGCACAAAAACAAAAAGAAATGGTGATAAAACCAATGGCTCTATATTCTTATTTCACTTATGGTCACACACACGATACTAATTCAACACACAAACCCTGGGTGGTAATACCTCTAGGAAAACTAACCACAAAGGACCCAAAAAGAGATGGGTACCTAAAGATAAAATAATCTATGTTGTAGATATCCTTAGTAGCCAAGTTGAGACACCATTCATGGTACCTGGAGTATGGGTGCCCATGAAACATGACGTGAAGAAGGAATATGTTCCAAGAGTTGGAACATAAGCCTAGAGGATCAATAGGATTTGGAGGAGATAATAAGGGCAATATCATTGGCACTAGAACCATATGTAACCGTTCTCTTCCCTCTATCTCTAATGTTTTATTGGTTGAAGGCCTAATTCATAATTTATTGTCCATAAGTCAATTAAGTGACAAGGTTATGATATCATATTTGATAAAAAATCATGTAAAGTTGTTAGTCAGAAAGATGGCTCTACACTCTTCAGAGGCAATAGGAAAAACAACACTTACAAAATTAAACTTTTAGATTTAGAAAATCAAAATGTTAAATGTCTTATGTCTATGAATGAATAGCAATGGACTTGGCATAGATGGTTGGTCATGTTAGCATAATAAAAATCTATATGCTTTACAAGTTAAACATTGTTAGAGGTCTCCCGAATCTGAAGTTTGCTTCATATGCTCTTTATGAGGCATGTCAGAAAGGAAAATTTTCTAAAAGCTCTTTCAAAGCTAAAAAAATTGTTTCCACCTATAGACCTCTGGAACTCTTGCACATTGATCTATTTGGGACAATTAAAATTGTACTTGTAAATGGAAAGAAATACATAATAGTCATTGTTGATGACTACAACATATGGACTCGGGTAAGTTCTTAATACACAAGGATGTGTCACATTTTTTGTTCACAGACTTTTGCTCCCAAGTGCAAAATGAAAAGGGTCTAACAATTGTTAAGATCAGAAGTGATCATGGTGGTGAATTTGAAAACAAACTCTTTAAAAAATTCTTTGATAAACATGGAATTTTATATGATTCCTCCTGTCCTAGAACTCCTCATAAAAATGGATATGTGGAGAGGAAAATAGAACTTTACAAGAAATGGTCAGAACCATGATCAATGAGACTAATGTTGCAAAGCACTTCTGGGCAGAAGAAATGAATACAACTTTTTACATTCATAATAGGATATCTATAAGACCTATTATGGGTAAGACTCTGTATGAACAGTGGAAGAACAAAAAGCCTAACATTTCTTATTTCCATGGTTGTACATGTTTTATTCTCAACACTAAGGATAACTTAAACAAGTTTGATTTTAAAGCTCAAAAGTGTATCATGTTAGGATGCTCTGAACAATTAAAAGGCTACATAGTTTATAACACTTTTAAACCAATATTGTTGAAGAATAAATTCATGTTAAGTTTGATGATAAGCTCGACCATGGAAAGTAAAATCTAGATGAAAAGCTTGCAGATCTGAAGATCACATACTAAAAATCACAGGGTGTTCAACTTGAAACAAAACAATCAACATCGGAATCTGTTGACATATCAGAAGATGTTGACACACCAACACCTCAGATGAAGCTCAAGCATATACTCTCTCACTATGGAGAACTTATTCTTGGTGACAAGTCAAAACTTATTAGAACCAGACCTTTATTTAGGCAATATGAAGAAACTCCTCTAGGATTGGTGTCTATCATGGAACCAACATTCTTTGATGAAGCTCTTCTAGAATTTGAGTGGATGTTGGCAATGCAAGAAGAACTCAATCAATTTTCCATAAATGATGTGTGGGATATAGTGCCAAAACCAAAAGGAAAACATCTCATAGGAACCAAATGGGTCTTTAGAAATAAGCTGAATGAGCAAGGAGAAGTGGTAAGGAATAAGGTCAGACTGGTTGCACAAGGCTATAGTCAACAAGAGGGAATTGACTATACTGAGACATTTTTTCCAGTTGCGAGGTTAGAATTTATTCGTCTTTTAATTTCATTTGTTATTAATCATAGTATTATCTTATATCAAATGGATGTTAAAAGCGTATTTCTAAATGGTTACATAACTTAAGAAGTTTATGCCCATCAACCTCATAGTTTTGAGAATCATAAAAATCATGATTTTGTTTATAAACTTAAGAAATCTTTGTATGGTATGAAACAAGCTCCCAGAGCTTGGTATCAAAGGCTCGCCAATGTTCTTTTGGAAAATGAGTTTTCAAGAGGAAAAATGGATACAACCTTGTTCTGTAATACTTTAAAAAATGATCTTTTAATAAATCAAATCTATGTTGATGATGTTATTCTTGGTTCTACTAATGCCTATCTCTGCCAAGAATTTTCCAAGTACATGCAATTAGAATTTGAAATGAGCATGGTGGGAGAATTAAAATTATTTCTGGGAAATAAAATTAATCAAAACTCAGAAGGATCATACATTCACCAGAGTAAATATACAAAAGAACTTCTAAAGAAGTTTGATATGACTGAATGTAAAATTGCTAAAACTTCAATGCATTCTACTTACACTCTTGGAAAAGATGAGGAAAGCAAAAACATAGAACAAAAGGTATATAAGTATGATTGGTTCTCTCCTTTACTTAACAGCTTCTAGGCCTGATATTTTGTTCAATGTATGCTTATGTGCTAGCTTTCAATCAAATCCTAGATAATCTCATTTAAATGGTGTTAAGAGAATCTTTAGATATCTGAGAGGTACTACTAGCCTTGGTTTGTTTAATAAAAAATCAAAAGATTACAAGTTAGTAAGTTTTTGTGATGGTGATTATGCTCAAGATAGACTTGAAAGAAAAAACACCAGTGGAAGCTGTCAATTTCTGTGTGAAAATCTAATATCATGGTCCAACAAGAGACAATAAACTATTGTATTATCAACAACAGAAGCTGAATACAATGCAACTTCTGGATGTAGTACTCGGATCCTATGGATGAAAAGTCAGCTAGAAGATTATCAGCTAAGTGAGAGTAACATTCTTATTTTTTATGATAATATTTTTGCTATTTGTTTGTATAAGAATCCCATTTTACATTCTACAACTAAGCATATTGAGATCAAACATCATTTTATCAGAGACTATGTTCAGAAGTGTATTCTAAACTTAAAATTTATTGATACAAACCATCAATGGGCTAATAATTTTACTAAACCCCTTGCTGAGAACAAATTTGTTTTATTCTGAGAAATTCGAAAATGGAAATTTGTCTTGATTAAAAATCTCAATATGTGAAAACTTTGATGAATTAAAAATGAGAGAAGACTCTATATGTTTTTAACTCTGAAACAGTCATCCCTCTGATAGTTAGACGACTTTCTAGGTCAAAAGGTCAAGTCAGAATCCCTCTGGTTTTGCTGTTTTCTGGACTTTGATAAATATCAATGTTTTGTTTAAGCAATTTTGTTTTTAAAAAATTTCTATTTTTAACTGCCAAAATTGCTTGGGTAATCGATGGGAGAAATATTTATTAGGTAAAACAAAATCATACTTTAATGCTTCATATGTTATTAACCTTTCTTGTTTCCAATAATGTATAGTCTTTTCATCTCATGAAAAGCGTGTAGTGTTGTATAAGTTATTTCTTGGGTTCCCAAGATAACTTTCATTTGTCACAGTCATATTTTTTATTATTCATTCAATCTTCTGCATTTACTCTCTTTTCACTCCATTTAAACTCCATTTTCTCTCATATTTCTTCATAACTCTTCCTTTCCTATCAACTATTCATTTTCAAACCCCTCATCCCACTCCTTTTTCGGATCCTAAAACCTTATGTCCAAATGTCTCTCAAAATTGGAAGCTTATGTTTTGAAGACAAAAGCTCAAAGATTAAAGTCTAAGTGGCAAAGGCATTTAGTAGTAGCAAGTGGAAGAGTCAATCAGTTGTGTGATCCAAGTTATTCACTCTTTTTGGAGTCGTAATGGGATCCTAACTCCCTAGTATAAATGCTTGTATGAAGCACATGTTGTTGTTCATGTGAAGTCTAGTTCCCTTCCCTAGGTCTTTCCCCCCACCTTATCTTCATTTTTCCGGCTTTTAAAAGTCTTTTCTTTTTTCCCCCTTTCTTTTTTCCTTTTTCCATGCATCTTCTTCATTTCCCCCTTCCTTTTCTTGTTAACAAAGGGGGAGAAATAGGGTTTAGAGTCTAAGGTCTATAGTCTTAGGGAGTAGTAGGGATTTGATTTTTGATTGCTTTTATCCAATGATCAATCTCAAACACCCATAAATATGGACGAAATTTCATTGTAATTTTGATTTTATATCAAATGAATGAAATTTCATTCTGATTTATTTTGTTTATATTCTGTTTGAACGAATATCATGAATGTTTTGTTATATCTCTGAATCTTGTTGTGTTTGTTAAAATATCTGAATTTTTATTATACTTATCCTAATGAACTATTTTCTGAGATTTATATATGATTCTAAGTCTTAAACTTAGGGGGAACTTGCAAACCTATCTACGAAATTTAAAGCTAAGAATAATGTTTTAAACCAAGAAAATTTTGTTAATCTAAAATTCAGGGGGAGCTTACAAACTTGACTCTGAACTTTAGATGATTGTTAGTAGGGAGCTTGCAAACCTCACTCTGAACACTAAAGCTAAGAAATATTTTGAAGTTTAAAACTCAGAGGAAGCTTACAAACCTTAATCTGAATTTTATCATGCTCTTATTGAAATCAAAATTATTTTGAGTCTTAAACTTAGGGGGAGCTTGCAAACCTTACTCTATAGATTTAAGTTGAATAAATAATTTTGAAACTCTAAAACTCAGCGGGAGCTTACAAACCTAACTCTGAAGTTTAGATGATTGCTTATTGAATAAAATTTGTTCATCAAAATACATGGATTTTTCATCATAAAAAAGGGGAGATTGTTGGGACAAGTTTGGTTCTACAATTATCCTTAAGTTTTGATGATAACAAAGTGTAAAGAATAATTTTGTACTCTAACCATTTTGCTGAGTGTGTAGAAAATTGGAAACAGATTCTGACTCTAAAATAAAAGAATATAAGCGTATACAAACAAGTCATCTTTGATCTATCAAGTCAATGTTTCTGAACATAAACCATCCAGACAGACTCTGATAGAAATCTCTGACTATCTTCTTGTGAAAGTCTCAGAACCTAGTTGTCCAAAGGCTCTATTTGTTTCACCAAATACTGATGACAAACATTGGAAATACTACTCAATCTCCATCAACAAAAATATTATAAGCCTCTGAATATAAGTTGTTCAACCCAAAAGTTAACAAAGATTTGATGAGACATAAGTATAAAAGCAAATCTACTTTTTCCATAAAGTATTTTACTATGTGTCAAAGGAGTCTTTCGCGTCCCATCATCTTCACCAACTACCGACTACATTGCCACTCTTGTGTTGCATATAAAGTGATCTTCATACAATGGATACTTAGAGGATATTTCATCTTAAACTCCAAAAGATCTATTTTGTATCTATATAAAGAAGTCTTTGAAGATTGAAGAAAGAGACTTTTAATACGCCCATTGAAAATTCAGCAACGCTCACACTTATGAAACATATACAGAAAAATAAGAAATGTTTCTTACACTTATACACTTAGAACAAAAACTCATTGAATATTCTTGTTAATTATAATACTTGATTTAAACTTGTGTATCTGCTTATATGAAGCATTTGGTAAACACAAAACTTGTTATTACAACTCAGATTGTAATCCTCAAGCGACCAGGTTAGTTAGGCTCTTGAGAAGTCAATAATAGGTAGTTATTGAGGGTTAAATCTTCTTAAGCGGTCGGGTAAGTCAGGATCTTAAGGAGTCAGTGACCGTCCGATTTCTTATGAGACCAGTTGGATTAGAATCCTTAAGAAATTAGTGACATGTTGTCATTGCATTTTTAATCTGTTATGATTATTGGATTAAGTACTTGTCTAAGGAAAAATCACTCAGGTGGGTGGTCTGGGGGTAGCCTTGTTAACGGTGAACCTGGATAAAAATAGTTGCGTACTTTATCATTGTGTTTATTTCTTTAAGATTTTGGTTTTGGGTTGCGAAAAACTATCATTCTTGAAACCCAATTCAAATCCCCCTTTCTTGTGTTTCTTGAATCTTCAGACAAGACAAGCTTTTACACTTCCTTTCTTTCATAATTATGAAGCTTTCGATTTCCTTTTCCATATATGCTAATCATATAAGCACTTCATTAGAACCTTCTATCTTCTCCTTGATGAGGCTTGAGAAATCTTCAAGTTAATGGCCATCTTCCAAGAGTTAGAAGAATATTACCACAGACTTTAACAAGCATAATTATTGTCATCATCAAACCACCAAGAAGATCACCAACGTCGAGATCATCAACTTCATACCTACAAGTGTAACACCTAAAATTCAATTAAATTATTTAATTGAATTTACCTGCATATTATTTATTATTTGAGTGATTTAATATGCTTTTTATTATTATTTGATGAATATATATGGTATGTGGCATTAATGAGTATGATGGTGGGAGTTGGGAAGAATGGTAGAAATTAAGTAGAATTTTTCATTAATTTTAATATAAGTAGAAATATAGAATAATAAATAAAATAATATAAATAGTGATATTTGGGTGGAAATTAGAGTTTTTAGAAAAATAAGGAAAATTAGAGATGGAAAGGTAAAACTGGAATAACCAAAATAGTGGAATTTGATTTTAATTTAAAAAGAAGGGTTGAGGAGTTTTACTAATACGTAGAAGTTACATTGAGAAAAAATGAGGCAAGAGGTAAAGTGAGAAAATGGAAGAACAATGACTTGCGGAAGAAGATCACCATATCTAGAACTTGAGTAATTGTTGGAAATTCAAGTAAGGGGAAAATTATTCTAATATATGTGTTATTGCATGAAGGGTGGAGAGAGATCGTCACCCTCCTCTAGGTTTTTCATCTTTTTTCACCATTGTTGAGGGTTATGTGTTATTGATGCGGATTTATGAAAATTATGTTATAAATACTTGATAATTGGTCTTCATATCATTTTTTCTAGTCATTTTTTCTTAGTATTTTATCGATTTTTTTTCGGTTTACTTCCAATTACTAGGTTTTATGTTCTGATTTATGGTTTACTTCCAATTACTAGGTTTTATGTTCTGATTTATGCATTCTTGCTATTTTCAGGGCCTAATGACCATCCAAGGCCAAGAGGGATCAAAATCAAACAAAACAAGGAAAAATGGAAAAAGATAAATTCTCTCCATAGTAAAAATAGGGAGCTTCTACTGTCACCCGTATCCGCAGAAACCCTAGGCACCCCCTTTTGGCTCAACTCCCATACAAAAGTCAGAGACCTGCTACTGGCCGTAGCAGGGAGACGAGAAAGATTTATTTTGTTTCCATAATTAGATTGATTCTCTTTTATTATGACTCTTAGGCAATATTTGATCTAATGCAAATCTGATTGAATGATGATTAAACCAAGGGTTTTATGCTATTTTAATTTTTTTTCTATAAAACTCATAGCCTCTTATGAGTATTAGGATCATGATTTTATTACTGTTTTGTATGCATCATTGTACTTCTTTTTCTCTATAACCCAAGTCTCTAAGGGACAAAATTATGGATCAAAGCTTAATCAAAATTCAAGCTTTCTTATTCATTCTTTTTCAATTATTCATCTATTATGATTGCTTGATATGAATCTGTGAATACTGATTTGGTTTTGTCTTCCCTATGTTTCTTATCTATTTATGAAGAAACTGCTATTATATGAAGAAGACAAACTGATTAATGGAGTAAGACTCTATGCCTACGTACCTCCACATTAGGTGAAGGATCAGAGCACCATAGTTCTTCTAGAAAATGTTCGTTTGTTTTGTGTTTTTTAGATTGTGAAAGTTCTCAACACATCGGGGCGGAGAAATGATTTATTTTGAAAATGCCCCGATGCACAAGGGGCGAGGACTTAAATCTTGAAAGTGTGGCATTGATTTTAGTATAATTGATTAGCTTGCCAAAATATTATACTTAATTAGTTAGAAATTAAATTAAGTGATATGACTATATACGTAATTGATTTTTATTTGAAATTTTAAACATGATTAGATAATGAAAGCAAAAATCAGTACGATCTCGATTAAATCCTAATTATCTTTCTAATAATATTTAAATGCTAATCCTAAAATTAATAGTGGAATTATTCTAATAAACCCTAATTATTAAAGCATATTTTTGTATTTTGGTAATTATTAAAATAAATTATTGATTATTAGAATCATTTATTAACTAATTTAATTAATTATTGACTAATTGCTAATTTCAAAAATAAGTTAATAAAACTAGTTATTTAGAAAATAATTTAACTTAAATAAATTAAACAAAAGGGCAGGGGTGTGTGTCATGTTCAGATAGAAATGGGCTGGTGAAAGGAGTGTGTGAAAAGTAATCTTCTAGGCCCATTAAAATGCAAAACCTAGAAGAAGATTAAGTAAAAGACTGAACCCTAATGTGATAATAGGAGGCGCCCCCTCCCCATAAGTTGTCATATTCGTCCAACCAGGACCTGCCACGTGGCAGCACAGAAAAAAATAATTAAAAGGAAAACAAAAAAGCAAAACCAAACACAGAGACTTTGATGGTGGTTGACGAGAGGGCTTTCACGCGAGGAAGAAGAAGTGCAACTCCTTTTCTTTTTCGTTTTGGTTCTGTATCTGATTTGAGTACGATTCTGTTTTGACATATGTATGTGTTTCATGTTTGAAGCAGAATGTGATTATTAGTTTTGAAAAAGAAACTTTACAGATATATACATATTTTTTATCAAATTGGTTAGAGGTAACAGTCTACTTGTAATCTGGCGTTTTGGTATTGTTGAATGTTTATTGGTTACACACGGTTTAGCATGGGCTACGAGTAGTTAGTGATATTGGTTATCGTCCATGTAATAAAAAATTGACCATTACCACATAAAGATATTACACATATTAATTTACAATTAAAATAAAATCAAGACAACACATAAAGATATTACACACTATATCAACATAGTTCACCATAAACAAAAACATATTAACATATTAATTTTTCTAGGTAAATATCATGCAACAGGATGCCTTTTTGAAACATATTGATTTTTCTAGGTAAATATCATGCATAAGGATGCATCGGGTGAAAAACAATAACTTTTTTAGACTGAATTTGGGAAATTATGGACGAACAAATATATAGTTATGTGTTATTTATAGATAAAACGTAAATAGAAATTTATTTTAATAGAAATTTTGTAAAATGTAAATAATTTAAATAGAAATTTTTGAAAACTTTGTAAAATTTTGTGAAATGTAACAATAATTTAAATAGAAATTTATTTTAATAATTTGATAGATAATAAT
Organism: Lathyrus oleraceus; assembly: GCF_024323335.1. Taxonomy (NCBI): domain Eukaryota; kingdom Viridiplantae; phylum Streptophyta; class Magnoliopsida; order Fabales; family Fabaceae; genus Lathyrus; species Lathyrus oleraceus. The sequence continues at coordinate 52,258,841 of NC_066581.1, read as the reverse complement.
AATGAAAATAATGAAAATAAATATAATAAAAATAATAATAAATATAACTCCTTACAGATACTCTTCTATCAATTGTGTTATTTTATTTATTCAAAATAAAGTGGTACTAAAAATCATATGAATGGTGCTCAAAATTTGGGGTGAGACACTCGCCATGAGTGAGTAGTTCATTAGGGACTAGGGGTTATGGGGATTATCTTATGACCTCTTGTATGATCCATCACTATCGATTACAGGAATTTTAGTTTAAACTTATTTTATAATCTGAGTTCACGCATTCCAGCTTTACTTTGAAAATCATTGGTTCTTAGGTACCGACCGTAGTTTGAAAGGATATGGGTCGATACCAAAGCATATATTTTTGAACAACCTAGTCCAAACACATCAAAAGCGCTTGGACAAATTTAAGAAAACATACAGCAGAGCAAAAGTAATGAATCATCGAAGAATAATCCGACCTGGCAAAAGCAGACAAATTATTTGTCATCGATAGGGCAATGCACTAACGAAAGCAAGTATTACCCATATTTATCTATTTTCTTTAATTTATTTAGAATTCTTGTAATATAAGTGACATAGATCGTGAGATTGTGTTAGAGTAAGAGCCATAACTCCATGTCCTACTTGCCTCAATTGAGATTTAAGTGATCATTCAAATAAGTTGTTTTCATTTAATTTATTTTCGTTTAAGTTGTTTACCAAAATCCATATTTTCGATTTCTCTAGCTATACACTTAAACCATTGATCTCTGTGGTTCGATATCTTTTATTACTTCGCAGAGTCATGCACTTGCGTCTGCATCAAGTTTTTGGCACCATTGTCGGGGACCAATTGCGTTTAATATTGAATTTATGTTTGATCATCATATAAACTAGAGCTTATTTTTCTATTTATTTTTATTATATTTGTTTTTTGTTCTTCTCTCTACTATTGTATGCGAAAAACTCGTTATATTGGTAACTTAGTTGAGCCCGTAGACGGAATCGAGCGTTTCTTACTTGAGAGACGCCGAAATCTTAAATTACAAGATATGGACGATCTAGATGATACTAAGCCCCTTAAGGATTATGCAATTCCCACTAAAGATGAACCATATTGTAGTATTGTGCACCCGTTGATTGCAACTAATAATTTTGAACTAAAATCCTTCCTTAATTGGTATGGTGCAACAAAACTAATTTTCCAATTTACCTTCAGAAAATCAGAATCTTCATCTTCCTATGAGTGAAACTTTTCGTTTAGATGTGTTTTGTATGATGTTAAAACTAGGATACTTTAGCATTTATGTACATTGGACGGTAACAACTTGAGTCTAGTTGTGCATTTTGCATTAGGAAGCATGACAACATGATTAGAAATGGTTTAGGGAAAATTTATGCATCAAGAAAATGTTTTGTGCATCAAAGATTCATTTTTGGGTGAAAAACTGTCTATAGGTCGACATATACGCTTTACAGGTCGACCTATAGAAGAAAAATTGTCTACAGGTCGACACATATGATTATAGGTCGACTTATGGAAGAATTGTTTCTACTACAGGTCAACACATACGATGCATTGCTCCACATCCATGTTGTAGTATTGAAGCATGTAGGTTCTGACTCATGTGCCGTCTCTTTAGGTCGACACGTAGGCAACACATAGCATGTATAGGTCGACTCATGACTTGTATAGGTCGACCTATAGATCAAAAGTCTTGAAAATTTGATTTTCTTTCTATTCCTTTTGCTTCTAATATATATATATATATATATATATATATATATATATATATATATATATATATATATATATAATTGGTACATACAACATTGTCTAGAAAATGTTTCTAGTGAGTAAAACCTATGTGAAATAGGGATGTCAAAGCATTCTCATCATCTTTAATCTCTCTTCTATGCATACGCATAATCAAACTACACATAATCATTTTTTGATTGGGTGCCATCTAGATTAGGATTGATAACATCCATTTAGGTTGTTTTTTTAATACCCCAAAATTTACCCTCCCTTTCTTACCTTTTGCTTTGCATCATTTACATATAAGAAATCATCTCATGCATCATCATAACATCATCATTTGGTCATTGACTCACAAGCATGATCACTTTTTTTGGTTCAATCTTAACATTAGGGTTTTCACTTGATGTTTACTTGTTAACTAACCAAGCATCATAAGAGTGTTACTTGTTTTATCATTTGGTTATGTAGGTGATCATGCTCTAAATCAAGACAAAACAATCGTCATTTTGGTAAAAGAAGATGCAAGCTTTGGTTCATTGGTTCAAGGTTGGTTCATGTGTTTATTTCCATGACATTTCACCCATTCTTCAAGCCATACTCAAGATACTTCAAGCCCTAATCAAGCTTTATTCAAGGAGTTCTTATTCTATCATCATTTTGGCTTTGGATGCAAGAAAACTTCAAGTTTGCACAAATTGGCATAAATTTGGGTGACCTAATTTGCAAGTATGGCTCACTTTTGGTTCAAAGCCCATAACTTCTTCAATTTTCAACCAATTGACAAGCTTCTTTGATCAAAATGTTCCTAATAAGTTCCTCTACAACTTTGCTTCAAGGCCCAATAATCAATTCAACCCCTAAGGACCTCAATTTTGGAAAGGGATAAGTGGCAAACTAGGGAAAAACCTTGTCATGACCCCCACTTGGCAGCCATGCCTTTGTTTTAGCTCAAGTACCCTTTTGATCTTATTATTTTTTATTCTTGTTAAGCTTATGTCGGATATCATTTGGTCCACGTTTGGCTCAAAATGCACGACGGAATCAAAAGTTATGATGTCATGAACTTATGGCCTCAATATGCCCAAAGTGTGATAAGAAGACTGCTTGACCAAATCCCTGACCTAGAATGCATGCCACGATCCCAATTTTCAGCACTTGCCATTTTCTCCTCAAGCCTCCTTTTAAGTCGGTTCTTTTTGTATTCAATTCATGGAAATGAAATGAACATTTTGAAGGAGAAGAGCGATCCAAAACGCAGTGGAATTTAAAATTTCTCCTTTAGTGATCCTTACGAATGGGCATGATCAGTGATGGAATCGTTACCTCTTGTGGCGATTATAACCTTTGATGCAGATCTATGGAGCGATCACGAACGTTGAATGATGACAGCGCCTCTACTCAGTCCACGCGAACGGATTCCTTCAATCTTAGTGCTAGCTGCTACGAATGAAGGCTTTGAGTGTGTGTGTGTGTGTGTGTGTGTGTGTGTGTGTGTGTGTGTGTGAGAGAGAGAGAGAGAGACGAAATTGCAACTGCACAAATGCTTCTACACAAGGGTTCTATTTATAGAACCACTTGCGTGGGCTACAAGCTAAAAAGCCCACTCAAGTGTATGTGGCCCATATCTTATAATATGCCAAAATCACTTAAGCGCGTGGTACCTTTCCAAATTTCGTATTCTACTCAAGTACACCGTACCTTACGATGTTCTACAATTCACTTAAGTGCACCGTACATTACGGTATTCCTTAGTTACTATATCTCTCATCAATCCGTCCTTTTGTGTGTGACCCTGTAGGTTTTTGCAGCATTGGCAATTATATTAAATCACGTATTTAACATAATAAACTGTGAGTGGTATCTAGCAACACATCACTGCTACCTAAGACACGAAAATATCATGTGATTTAACAAATCCTTTTGTGATAATACTTATGTGTACAATTACCCTTTTACCCTTATGTCTATATTGAACACAACGCATTGACCGTGTCATCCTTGTCCAGTTCAATATTGGGCCCATAGACATTTATCCTGTTACGCATGATGGGAAAATTCCATCTAGGTCACTCATGTCCCTTAGCATGCTTCGTGGAGTACCCATCAACTGTCTTTATGGTCATCCAGTTACGGACAATGTTTGATCAGCAATAAGGCACTCGACTCTACATCTAGGGTCCATAGTGGTTTCAGGTCGAAGGGTGGTATACATCATTATCACCATGAGAATAACTTATGACACTTTTTATAACATTTTATATAGTATTCTCATAGCGGGTCAATCCAGTATAAACATTACTCTTAACATTCATGCCTATATTTAAGACTTGATAACTCCTTATCCATGATCCATGAGATGCGATCATCAGTCTATATACATAATAGTCTTAATGCTTTAATGTTATCCCATTTCACAATAAAGCTAGACTATGGATACTTTAAGAATAGTGTCCTTATGTTTAATGTGATCTCATGATTAAGTCACACTTGATACATTAAACGGACTATCTATTCTAGGGACTCTATTAGACAAACATAATAAAGAAAAAGCCTTTTATTATTAATAAATAATTCAATACAAGTACCAAAAGTATTGGCCTCTAGGGCTTACACCAACAATCTCCCACTAGCACTAGAGCCAATCAGACATACCCCTAATGTCCATAGATCTAGTATGTCCATCATGCTTTTGTTGTGCAAGAGGCTTTGTCAGTGGGTCAGCAATATTGTCAAGTGTAGGTAATTTGCATATTTTCACATATCTTCTATCTATTATCTCTCGAATGAGGTGATAACGCCTAAGTATGTGTTTGGATCACTGGTGAGATCTAGGTTCCTTAGCTTGTGCGATAGCACCATCGTTATCACAATAGAGACCAATGGGATCCACAATGCTAGGAACTATGCCAAGTTCACTAATGAACTTTTTGATACAAATAGCTTCCTTTGCTGCACTTGAGGCAACAATATACTCAGCCTCGATTGTAGAATCAGCAACTGTATCTTGCTTTGAACTTTTCCAACTCACAGCGCCACCGTTTAAGCAAAACACATAACCAGATTGCGATCTAAAGTCATCCTTATCTGTGTGAAAGCTAGCATCGGTGTATCCAATTACAACCAGCTCTTCCTGACCTCCGTATATCAAGAATGAGTCCTTAGTCCTTCTCAAATACTTAAGGATATTCTTGACAGCTACCCAATGAGCATCACCAGGATCAGATTGGTACCTACTCGTTGCACTTAAAGCATACGAGATATCTGGTCGAGTACATAACATGGCATACATGATAGATCCTATTGCAGATGCATATGGAATCTTATTCATGTGATCCCTTTCTTCCTTAGTTGAAGGGGATTGTGTTTTTAATAGACACAAGCCATGTTGCATAGGTATGAATCCTTTCTTGGAATCATGCATATTAAAGCGTCTCAGCACTTTGTCTATGTACATACTCTGACTTAGGCCAAGCAGTTTTTGTGATCTATCTCTATAGATTCCGATTCCTAATATATAGGCTGCTTCACCTAGGTCCTTCATAGAAAAGCATTTCCCCAACCAAGACTTTACATGTTGTAGGGTAGGGACATCGTTTCCAATGAGTAATATGTCATCTACATATAATACCAATAAAACGATCATGCTCCCACTAACCTTCTTTTAGACACAAGGCTCATCTTCGTTCTTGATGAATCCATATTGTTTTACTGTTTCATCAAAACTAAGATATCAGCTTCTGGAAGCTTGCTTTAATCCATAGATTGATCTTTGTAACTTACATATCTTTTAGGCTTCTTCCGGTATGTCAAATCCTTCAGGCTGTGTCATGTACACATCCTTAAGAAGATTCCCATTAAGGAAAGCAGTTTGACATCCATCTGCCATATTTCACAATCATGATATGCAGCGATATCAAGTAAAATCCGAATAGATTTAAGCATTGCAACTGGTGAAAAGGTTTCATCATAGTCAACCCCATGAATTTGTTTATGTCCTTTTGCAACCAGTCTTGCCTTATAGGTATGTACCTTACCATCCATGTCAGTCTTCTTTTTGAAGACCCACTTGCATCCTATAGGGTTAACTCCTACAGGAGGCTCTACCAAGGTCCAAACTTGGTTTGTGTACATGGAATCCATTTCAGATTTCACGGCTTCTAGCCACTTCTCAGACTCGGGACCAGTTATGGCCTCTTGGCAGGTCACAGACTCATCTTGATCCATGAGTAATACATCACCTTGATAAGTTATGAGATATCCATATCTCTCAGGTAGGTGACGTATCCTGCTTGACCTACGTTGGTCTTGTTCTACTTGAGCAGGTTGCTCTTCCATAACTACTTGTGTTTCCTGCTCTAATTCCTCCATAGGTGTATCGATGCTTTGTGATTCTTGAATTTCTTCAAGCTCTACTGTCCTCCCACTGATTCCTTTGGAAATAAAATCCTTTTCTAGGAAAACTCCAGTTCGAGCGACAAACACTTTTCCCTTAGAAGGATTCTAGAAGTAATACCCTCTTATTTCTTTAGGATACCCCACAAATAAGCATTTGTCAGATTTGGGCTCAAGCTTAGTTGAAATTTGTCGTTTCACATAAACTTCGCAACCCCAAATCTTTATGTAAGACATATGTGGTTTCTTACCACTCCATATCTCATATGGCGTCTTCTCAACCTTTTTGGATGGAACACGGTTAAGTGTGTAAGCTGCTGTCAATAGTGCATGTCCCCAAAAGAAGTTTGGAAGATCGGCGTGACTCATCATGGATCGGACCATGTCTAACAGGGTTCGATTTCTTGTCTCAGATACACCATTCCATTGGGGTGTTACAGGAGGAGTAAGTTGGGATAGGATCCCACACTCTTTCAGATGGTCATCAAACTCTAGGCTTAAATACTCACCACCTCGATCTGATCGAAGAATTTTAATATTCTTACCTAGTTGGTTTTGTACTTCATTCTTGAATTCCTTGGACTTTTCAAAGGACTCTGATTTGTGTTTCATTAAATACACATAACCATATCTACTGAAATCATCAGTAAATGTGATGAAGTACTGAAAATCTCCTCTGGCTGGTATGTTCAGTGGTCCACATACATCAGTATGTATGAGGGCTAAAAGATCATTAGCTCTTTCACCTTTTCCTGTGAATGGAGACTTTGTCATCTTTCCAATTAAACAAGATCTGCATGTCTCATATGATTCATAATCAAAAGAGTCCAAGAGTTCATCTTTATGGAGTTTGGAAATGCGTTTCTCATTTATGTGGCCTAATCGACAATGCCAAAGGTAAGTTGGATTTAACTCATTAGATTTCATCCTTTTAGTATTAATGTTATAAATAGGCATTTCAAGATCAAGGACATATAGTCCATTGTTCATTTGTGCAGTAGCATAGAATATATCATTCAAATAAATTGAGCAACAATTATTCTTTATTATAAATGAAAAACTAAACTTGTCCAAACAAGAAACAGAAATAATATTCCTGCTAATTGCAGGTACATAATAACAGTTCTCTAACTGAATTATTAAACCACTAGGTAAATGTAACACCTCAAAATTTGCCCTCCTCTTCTTGGGACTAGTTTGGCATTACATTTCATGTTTTAGGACATTAGGCATTTGCATATTGCATATCATGTGATGATAAGAAGGTCATCCTCCTAAGTCTTTCTCAGAAGATGAAGAGGTTAAGAGATTCAGGCCTGAGGGTCTCCATAAGTTGATCATCAACCATCTGAGGGTTTGCAGTGCATTAGGGTTTCTTGATCCCTCAAGGAGGTTGAGCATTATCTTGTTTGCAAGGGTATGTCACCATCATCATGGTTATGTCATCCTCAAGGGTTCCATTGTTCATGTTCAGGTTCCTTGGGATTAGGGTTTTGACCTCTGGTCAACCCTAATCAATGCATTCTTCCAACTAGGGATTCTTAAGGAGAAGAGGTATTCTATTGAGATGGGGATCACATGATCATTCTATTGAGCTTATATGAGCCAAGGTTCATTTTGAAGCAAATTGGCCAAGTGTTAGAGGCTCAAAGTCATCAGTGCATTGCCAAGTCATCTGGGGCCCATAAAAGTCAACTGAAAGTCAACTGAGGGCTAGGAGGTGGAGAAATGGTTTGAGACACTTCATTCATGTCCCAAAGAGGTTCATTTGTAATTGCAAACACATATCTTGAAGAATTTGAGGCCAAATCAAAAGTTTCCCAAAATGGAAAGTGACCTGTAATTGAAAGTTTCCAAAAATGGAAAGATTTTGGTTCAAATTCAACTTGACTTTAAAACATCAAAGAAGCTTCAAATGAAATTTTGTCCAACATGAAAGTTGAAGATCTTTCTCTCCCATTTCGAAAAAGTCCAAGATCATGAGCATCTGATGAATGGTTGAAGAGTTATGATCAAATGATTGCCAAGTGTGCATGGAACTTCCAAGAGCCATAACTTTTGATCCAAAGCTCCAATTTGAGTGCCTCTTTTTGCATTATGCTCCTTATGACTCATATTTTCCAAATCCAACATTGCATTGCATGAAATTTAATCATATAATCATTTGCCCATGCATGTTCATTTTGGAGGGAAAATGCCAAATTCAAATTTGGTGCATCATACATGTTTAATTCCAATTCCAACATGTGCATGGGATGATTTTAAGTGATTTTGAGCATGCACATGGTACTGTTCACGTTCATTCACCATGCATAGGGTGCATTTTACCAATTTTGCACTATACCTCATTTTGCATTAAAATTTCATTAGCCAAGCCTAAGTATCATTAGCAAAGTAATTAGCATGTGGTATAAAGCCTTAATCATAACAGAAATTTCATTCTAACACATTCTAGATCTAGATCACATTTTTCCCTCCAATTTTTCTCTCAATCCAAATTCAAAAATTCTTCACATAACACATGATTTTTATTGCATAATCTTGTTCCTGGATCATCATATAGTAGGAATTGAGTGCTGGATTGAAGAATTTCACCAAGATTCAAGCACATTGAGCTCAAGAACATGAAGATGGAAGGTGCAATTTGATCAGGATCCAAGCCATTTCAAGCATCCATTCGTGTGCAAAGCTTCATATCAAGGTTGGAGGAGGAGATTTGGAGTTGGAGAAGCCTTGAATCCACTGTTTCCATTGACTGTTCTTCAAGAGGTCAGAAACTCGATCCTCTTAATTCTTGTTTTTATTGCCATAATCTTGTAGTGTGTGTTCTCCTGATTACACTGATATAAAATTCGTTGAAAATGGATGAGAATTGGTTGAGTTATGCTGAGTTGAAAGTTTGTATGCAAGAATGTTTTCATTCGATCCATGGAGTATATGAGGATTCATGCTTAGTTAATGTAATATTTGTAATCTACATGTTGAGAGCTTTCGTTTGGTATGAAATTTACTGGATTCTAGAATTTTTTTGGATGTGCGCTACTGTAGCACCACCGTCTTCATGAAGAAGACGGTGGAAACCACCACAAACCGCCGGCCTAGGGTTTCTCTGGTTCATGCTTCAGATGTTGCTGTTTGAGCGCCCATAACTTTTGAGTCATGTGTTCGATCTCGTATGAATGCAATTGAAATTCCAATTGTTATTTCCTCACTTAACCTAAACGCGATCGTTTTGATGATGCGCTTGGTACCCCCCTGTACAGGGTTCGAGTCTGGCTTGTGTTGCTTTGGTTTATTCCCATTATTTTTCAGCGCTTGTTTTAATTGCCATGTCCTGTGTTCGATTCTCTCGGAGGCACATTTCCAATTTCACATTCAATTAATATTTTCAACATGTTTTCACTTATTTCCTTTTATCTTCATCAAATTCAAAAAATCACTAAAAATAGGAAACAAGTCCAAATAATTCCAAATTTTTTCTCACATGTTCCTTGAAGTGTCTACTATTTTATGATGTGATTTTCTGATTTTTATCATGTATGGATTTTAATTGTGAGTGTTTTCTTGAACATGAGGCAAAATATGACATGTTGTGTTATTTCTTTTGTGGAATGCTCATTATTTGGCCAATCGATTTAAAATTTGGTATGCTGATTCCCAATATGTTGCATGATTTTTGAGGCTTGGTTGTGCATTTTTATCATTTTCCATTTCTGTTTTAGGCACATGAATGTATGGTGTGACAATGTGTGTCACACATTTGGATGTTGATTTTGTTCATTTTCATTGACATGTCAATTGAGCTTTTCTGATTATAATTTTTTGCATGATGCTTGTGTTTAACATGTTGTGTGCACATAAAAATTTCCATGGTTGTTTGATTCATTTCTGTTTTAATATGGAATTTTGATTCTTGATGTCCCATTGTGAGCTTTGTAATTGCCTCTGCCATATCTTGCTCATGAGATGACTTTGCCATTTGATTTGAGTTTGGTCCTTTTTAGGACATGTTATTACTTGAATAAATGTGCTTCATGTTGAATATTGGTTGCTGTTTTGACTTTTTTCTTTGCCTTTGACCCTAGTCTTGGACTAGTGGTTTGTACTCATCTTTTGAGCTTTGTATTTCAGGTTCAAGCTATTAGCTCTAGTGGTTGATGCAATCTTATGACTTGAGATGCAAACTATATTGTCCACTAATCCTTTGTGTTGTAGGTTCATTGAGTGTGGTGGAATTACTTGAATGCTTGCACATAGAGCATGACTTGTGTACATATAGAACCACTGTTGACTGTCTGTTTGATTTGTCTGAATGTGAATATTGACTTGTTTGACTTTCTTACAGGTACTTTAGTAGCTTTAACTCATTGCTTGAGTTGCTTTGCTTGTGGTTGGCATACCACCTAGGTAATCATCCTCTAACTCCATGTAGTCTGGAAGCCCTGTCGTTTCTGTTTGGCAGGCATTTGACTAAAGTCCTCCTTAAGAGGCAATGGCTGTGATTGTTTACTTTTGTGCCATGTACTTCAAGTCCTCCTAAGTGAAGAGGCAATTGGCAGATAGAAGGGATTAGTAATCAATCCCCTGCTAATCGTTTGAGTCATTCATTATGCTCGCACTACATGCTGAGGCTCTTGAACCTAACCCAAGATCCTTGTATATAGAGTCAGTCAAGTGGAGTAGAGTTCCCCATTCTGGACTCCCACGTCTTCATTGATTTGAAGCTCACCCAGGCCCGGGTTAAGAGCTATGAGGTCTTACCCTCATTACCTTTCATCTGCTCACCTTGACGGTCAATGTCAGTGGTTAAGAGCCTCAGACACCCCTTCTAGTGTTGGCTTGTTTGTCGAGGTTGATATGACCCATTGACTAAAGCCCAGCCTTGTATGAGCCCTTTGTTTGCATATAACGTGTGTTGCTTGATTGCTTGTTTACTTAGCATGTTTGTTTGTTTGTGGAATCAGATGTAAGACCAGCGATTGACTATCTGGTTCCCGTCTGTTTTTGGAGATGGATGTAAGCCCAGCGATTGGCATTCCATTTCCAGTTTTTTATTCTCTCTTGAGACTTGCTTGTTGTATCCCCCTAGGATTGCTAGACTTCGCATAGTCTCTCGTTTGCATGACAATTAAGGTAGCACGGTTCCTTCGTCTAGGACTTCCTTTCTTGCGTGAGCTTTCCTAAAGCACAAACAAACATTACCTTCCCTTAAGAACACGTTGACTCCTTCTACTACAGGTGAGTAAGTCTCCCAAGGTCGAGCATCCGGTAGATTGTGTAGTAACGTTGTTCATCTAAAAACACAAAACAAATAGAAATAGTTTAGCCTAACTACGACAACTCTGATTCTCATGTTCAGATGAGATACGTAGGCACGAGATGCGATGTCTTGTCGAGTTTGACTGACGACTAACATTTAATCCTTTTCTCTCGCCCTCGTTGCGATTGAGACTTTCCCTTTCCATTGCCCTAGTTGCAATCGAGACCCTTCTGCTTTGTGTGTGTATTTGGAGTCCGATGTAAGCCCAGCGATTGGCTTTCGGTTTCCTGTTTCGTCTGTGCATTTGTGTGTAGTCTGATGTAAGCCCAGCGATTGGCATTCAGTTTCCTGTTTGCGTTTCTTTGTTTGGAGTCTGATGTAAGTCCACCTATTGGCCTTCGGTTTCCTGTTTCGTTTGTGTGTCCGAAGTCAGATGTAAGACCATTGATTGGCTATCTGTTTCCTGTTTCTTTTGTGGAGTTGGATGTAAGACCAGCGATTGGCATTCCGTTTCCAGTTGTGTGTTCACTCTGACGTCTCAGCGTCTTCTTTCAGCGTTTTGTTTCGGCGTGCGTTAGTCGAGCTACGAGTGCTCTGATTCTTACTCTGGTTAGAGAAGATACGTATGCATAGGATGCGATGTCCTAGCGAGCACGTTTCCCGTATCCCCGAACTACGTCGAATCTGATGTTTGTTTCTGACAAACTACGTAGGCCCAGGACGCGACATCCTGCCGAATCCCCTTCCTCTTTCTTCCGTCTTCTTCCATCTGTGTTTTATTCCAGTGTGTGTGCATTCTTTGAGCAGTTATTTAGCAACCTCTTTCTATTCTTTCTGAGCGTGGATCCCGTCGAGTACGATGGACGTGAGGGGGTGCTAATACCTTCCCCTTGTGTAACCGACTCCCGATCCTTGCAATCTCTGGTCGTAAGACCATTCCTTTCCAGGTTTACTTCGAGCGTTTCCTTTCCCTCCTTTGAGATAAATAACGCACGGTGGCGGCTCTGTGTGTTTTTTCCGCCGGTTGTTTTTTGCGTATGCGACAGTAAAGTCAATACATAAGTTCCTATGGCTAAAGCAGCAACCTTTGCTTCATTGCCAACTCGTAGGTCAACTTCACCTTTTGCAAAATCTCTACTCCTTTTTAGCCCCTGCACATTGGTACAAATGTGAGAACTGCATCCGGTATCTAATACCCATGATGCAGAAGTAGATAAATTAATTTCAATAACAAAAATACCTGAAGTTGAAGTCTCTACTCCATTCTTCTTATCTACCGAGTACTTTGGGCAGTTTCTCTTCCAGTGTCCGATCTTATCGCAATAGAAGCAGGTGCCTTCCTTTGCTATGCCTCCACTAGGCTTCAAAGCAGCAACAATGGGTTTGGGTTTGGCAACTTCCTTGCCTTTCCCTTTATCACCCTGCTTGGTGGGTCTTTTGTTCTGTCTCTTTCCATTTCCGATCATCAGAATGGACTTCCCTTTTGACTTCAGATTCTGCTCAGCAGTTCTTAACATGGCTAGTAGTTCAGGAAGAGATTTTTCCATATCATTCATATTGAAATTTAGGAAAATTTGACTGAATCTATCTGGCAACGATTGCAAGATCAAATCAGTCGCAAGTTCCTTTCCGAGGGGAAAACCCAACCTCTCAAGGTTTTCCACATACCCAATCATCTTGAGCACATGGGGACCTACAGGGGCTCCCTCAGCTAACTTACCTTGAAAAAGGGCTTTTGAAACTTCAAACCTTTCATGCCTTGCTTTCTCTTGATAGAGCATCTTTAGGTGTTCGATCATATCGAACGCTGCCATGTTCTCATGTTGCTTTTGCAACTCTGAGTTCATGGTAGCTAGCATGAGACAAGCAGTTTCATTGGCATCATCGACATGCTTCTTTTAAGCATCTCTTTCTGCCTTAGGTGCAGAACTAGGGGGTTCCTCTTCATGAACAAGTTTCTCCAAAACATACAACTTTCTATCATGTTTGAGGACAATCCTCAGATTTCGGTGCCAATCCAGAAAATTTGTCCCAGACAATTTTTCCTTGTCAAGGATTGATCGCAAAATGTTGTTAGAGGTGTTTTTTGTCATGGTAATCTACATGAAAATAATGAAAATATAAGAATCAATAACATATTTAATTAGGCCTTTAATTAAATATGCTCCCACTATTTTACTCAAAACAAATGACCCTCACCATTTGATTCAGAAAATCCCGTTGGAAGATTTTCTAGTGGGTCGAGATCCACATTTCACTTTGTTTTAAGTCCGCGTAGGCGGATTACACAAAACTAGGTTATTTAGGTAAGAGCTCCTTCCAATTGTATCTAATACGACTCTCGAATATTTTAGTTGGGTGAATAACTCCTTATTCCAATCCATCACATGGATCATTTCCAACTCTTGCTTCTAAACATATATAATCTTATTATAATTTGTTTAGTTAAGTTTGACCCATTGTTTTAGCAATTGGATATTACAATTATCCCATCGCACCTTACTAATATAGAACATGCACCCCGCGTAGGCGAAACCTACATTATCCGATACTAGTCTTGATGAGTGCTAAAACTTGGAAAGCATAAACTTAATATTTAATTTGAGGGAATTTGCAATTATTCTGATCTCACCGGCTTATTTATCATATAAATCGTCTCTCACATGTATCAACATACATTAAAATGCATCAACATACATAATGAAACAGTTATGACCCCTAGCACAATTGTTCTCCAGAGCCAATGAGAGAACCTAAGCTAACCTAATAACGATCTAAGCTTCTCCAAGCAAGATCTTCAAGGTTGTCCTCGTTGGATATTGAATTCTTTTCTTTCTTCATAACATTACATTACATAAAAGAAACTCATTTTACATACGAGGGAGTGAGATGAGAAAAGAAGTTACATTAAGAGATTAAAAGAGAGGTACGACACGCAGGTCGTATTTTAAAAACCCAAAACAAAATAAAGGAAAACTAAGGTCATAACCGATCACCACAAGACAATAATAATAAACCCATTATTATTATTAATTTTAATTCTTTTAATTAAATAAAACCAAATTAAATTTTGGCGACCGATCACACTACGCAGAGTTAGCCGGGGGTCCGCTGCCCGGACAGTGGGATGGGGCTTCCGCTGCCCGGTCAGCGGACGGTGGTTCCGCTGACCGATCAGCGGACGAGGGTCAAGGGGGAAGCGCCCCTGGCCAAAATTTTAATGCATAATTCATTTGAAATCGACGTCGTTTTTCGCATCAACACTTGATACTTTAAAGCACAACTCTTGCGCAGTCACAACCCTAATCGCATAACTCTTTGACAACACAACCCTTGTGCCGTCATTAACCCTAATGCACCAATTTCAGACCCTCAAACACACCTCGATTGTTGATTCAGTATGATTGATCAAGAAGAAAACGACCATTGATCGCTCAAAATAAAACAACCATTAAGTGTTTGAATGAACGAAACAGAAACAGTATATCATATATACCGTATTTTGCATCAGGATTACTTATATCATATATATAACTTGATCGATCTCAATTTCATAATCTATGGACGATCGATGTATCGCTGCTTCACCATACTAATGTCGGATTCCGAAGCATAGTCAACATCAATCATCCAAATCGTACACACATGATGCCAAATTTAATTACTCGTTTATTCTTTGATTCATTCTGTCTTTTAATCGTATTAATAACAAAAATACATAAAATAAACAACTATCAGATGCATGGTTTCGTAAGTGGCTTTGATACCACTGAAGGAGAAGAGCGATCCAAAACGCAAGGAATTTAAAATTTGCCCTTTAGTGATCCTTACAAATGGGCATGATCAGCGATAAAATCGTTACCTCTTGTGGCGATTATAACCTTTGATGCAGATCTACGGAGTGATTATGAATGTTGAATGATAACAACGCCTCTACTCAGTTCACACGAACAGATTCCTTCAATCTCAGTGCTAGCTGCTACGAATGAAGGCTTTGAGTGAGAGAGTGAGAGAGAGAGAGAGAGAGAGAGAGAGTGAAACAAAATTGCAACTGCACAAATGCTTCTACACAAGGGTTCTATTTATAGAACCACTTGTGTGGGCTGCAAGCTAAAAAGTCCACTCAAGTGTATGTGGCCCATATCTTATAATATGCCAAAATCACTTAAGCGCGTCGTACCTTACCATATTTCGTATTCTACTTAAGTACACCGTACCTTACGATGTTCTACAATTCACTTAAGTGCAACGTACATTACGGTATTCCTTAGTTACTCTATCTCTCATCAAATTGTCCTTTTGTGTGTGACCCTGTAGGTTTTCGCAGCATTTGCAATTATATTAAACCACGTATTTAACATAATAAACAGTGAGCGGTATCTAGGAACACATCACTGCTACCCAAGACACGAAAATGTCATATGATCTGACAAATCCTTTTGTGATAATACTTATGTGTACAATTACCCTTTTGCCCTTATGTCTATATTGAACACAACGCATTGACCGTGTCATCCTTGTCCAGTTCAATATTGGGCCCATAGACATTTATCCTGTTACGCAGAATGGGAAAATTCCATCTACGTCACTCATGTCCCTTAGCATGCTTCGTGTGGTACCCATCAACTGTCTTTATGGTCATCCAATTACAAATAATATTTGATCAACATTAAGGCACTCGACTCTACATCTAGGGTCTATAGTGGTTTCAGGTCGAAGGGTGGTATACATCATTATCACCATGAGAATAACTTATGACACTTTGCATAACATTCTATATAATATTCTCATAGCGGGTCAATCCAGTATAAATATTACTCTTAATATTCATACTTATGTTTAAGACTTGATAACTCCTTATCCATGATCCATGAGATATGATCATCAGTCTATATACATAATAGTCTTAATGCTTTAATGTTATCCCACTTCACAATAAAGCTCGACTATGGATACTTTAAGAATAGTGTCCTTATGTTTAATGTGATCTCATGATTAAGTCACACTTGATACATTAAACAGACTATCTATTCTAGGGACTTTATTAGACAACCATAATAAAGAAAAAGCCTTTTATTATTAATAAATAATTTGATACAAGTACCAAAAGTATTGGCCTCTAGGGCTTACACTAACACATTTGGCACAAAGAAAATCAAGAAACACATGGAGGAATCTCATTTGGCCCAGGCTCAAACACGGTGTCATGAACTCTCTTTGCCCCAGAAACATCTTATCTCATGTTTCTCACCACCGGGCGATAGGAAAGTTCCGGGACGAGGTGATACCTCCCTTTGGACGTCATTCCAATGTCGCCTCTTATGAGTGAAGACATGTGTGGCATCTTCAATCTTAAAACTTCTCAACAACATGATCTAAAAAATAGAAAAGAACAAAACACATAACATATCTAGGTTAAGATTATAAGTACAAGTTTAAAAGAGGAGAATATATATATATATATATATATATATATATATAATATATATATATAATATATATAATGTTATGAACTGGTCAAAAGACCCCACAATTACAGCCTATAGAAATGCAACAATCCCCCAAGTCATTCGCGGTGCAAGGGTATTGTTATGGGTGAAATCGTATACAATATGAATCCAGATATGAATCCAGGATCCATCCTATATATATATATATATTATATATATATATATATATATATATATATATATATATTATGGACTGGTCAAAAGACCCAACAATTGCAGCCTATAGAAATGCAACAATTCACCAAGTCATTCGCGGTGCAAGGGTATTATTATGGGTTAAATCGCATACAATATGAATCCAGGATCTATCCAACTACTCCCCACATCCTACGTATGGAGATCAGTAAGTTGTTATAACTGTTCCACTATTTTAGGAGGAAGCACACCATTTTCCAGGTAAAATTCAAATTCAAACTTCATTCACTCATCTTACTCACATACTAACTTGAGCGTTGGAATGCTAACATTGTCGGTCAACCCCTCTCCCACTGTACCGGAAGCTCAAGCCCATTGTTGCATTCTGCGACCTCCAATCTCCTATTAAGTATGGCTCCATAATAGAACAATGGCATCGTGTGTGGGAATCAAAATTTGATTTCATGCATTTTTCATGATCAAATATTCATATCTTATTTTGTCGAGCCAAATCTTCTTCAACCTAATGACTCATATTCTATACTTCGAGCATGCGATGTCTGTCCTAGACCTATTAAGATTGTATATCAACTCATATTATCAGTTTCTCAAATCTCAAACTTCCAGATCTTCCAAAAATGACAAGTTCTAGAGTCACTTGCTTCGTTGCTCTGCTTAAGGCAATCACTCCTTCTCAAGCTAAAAAAGATGCACCGCCTCTTCCTCAAAGTAGTGTTTATCAAGTCATCCTGATCACTTCATCACATCCAGGTCACCTTTAGCCTTCCCGGACTATAGGATCTGCTCTACAATTTCAACAAGTTGAACCATCGTTCAAACCTCTAGCATCGTCGGTAGCGAGATAAGAGACGTTGTCTGAAATCAAGTTACTACAAGAAAACCTCATCGTACAAGGAGAAAACAAACTATTGAATAGTATGTATAACATGGTTCAATAATAAACCTTGCAAGCATTTGAAGAAAGGTTGCTTCATCTAGAAGAAATTTTACATAACATGAATCCAAGAGGTAACATGATGCAGGAAGCCGCCTCCCGAAGGAGTCATACAATCATCCTTAAGCTAGTTGCATCTTTCTATGTTGCTGCTATGAGATCTCTAAATCATCAAAGGAGCAAGAGGCACCAGACTCCTCCTCATAGTCAAGAAGGAGGTTGGGATAGTCATGTTCACCCTCCCTATAAGCAGGTGAAGAAGCCTCTAGTCAAGAACAAATAGAAACATCTAAAGCTAAAGGACTACCACACCGATGAGGCAGCAAAATGCAAACTCTTTCTTTGCACTAACATTGATTGGATCAACTAGGCTCTAATTTAAATCTTTGCTAGACTAATTTGTGTGAGAACTTCATTTCCCTTTTCACAACTCAAAAAAGGAAACTAGTGACGATAGCAACCTTTAGTGGAATCGCATAAGGGAAGAAAACGAGTTTTCAGTTGTACATCAACCATTTCACAAGTGGTTATGGAAGTGGGAGGCTCCGACGAAAGCCTCAAGTGCTGGATTTTCGAGAATGGTCTGGAGCAAGATAGCTCCTTCAGGGAGAAGTTAGGGCGTAAGGAATCCAATAGTTTGAAGGAACTAATGTACAAGGTGCAACGTTTCATTAATATGGAATAAAAACTCATTGCCTAAGGAGATATCCAGGTATCAACAAATTCATGTTCCAATTAACCATATATGAAGGAATCTAAATGAAAAAGGGAAGAGTATGACTATGGAACCTGCTGCCAGTATGACAAGTATACTCCCATCAACACTTCCCACAAGAAGATATAAGAAGAATGTTCTGACACTGAATTCTGGAAAGCCGGGACCAAAAACCCCTTTCCAGTCAGAGAATCCTCATAAGATCGACAAAACAAAGTATAACTGCTTTCACAATAGCCATGGACACACTACAAACTGTGAATCCATGATCAATTAAGAAGTTATTCATGATAGTAAAGCCTATGGATAAAAATAATGCAAGTCAACCAGTAACTGCTTAGTTTTGATTATGACGACACTTGAAGTCAAGCAACTGCTAAAGAGATATCTCAAGCGGTCAAATATGCACGAGATGGTTGATCAAGCTATCCTCTTGAATCAAACTGAACATCTATTTAAAGATAATGTTGTAATCCAACAAATATTAAGTGAATCCGGATGCAAGCCGCGAGAGCACCACAATGCAAAGTAGTAAAAGATATCAAACCATTGGGAAATATGTTTGAGTACCAACTTTTACTCAAGTAAATGTGTATCTAAAGCAATCAAAATATTGGGTAGTCAATGCAGATAAATAAAATTAGCAAAATAAAAAGCAAGACATGGGATATGTGATTACCTATCTTGACATACCCAATTGACTCTCTGAATCGAATACGATAAAAACACAACGAGTTGTAGAAAATAGACAAAATTTTATATAACACCTACTTTCGTAGTGTGTGTATTCTCTCGGATGAATAATTCGTCTACTTTCGCTAGCCCAAATCATTCATCTGAGAACTCATCTTTTATCACGGCTGTAAGGCTTTTTCAATCAAGAGTGAGACACCATGTCACGTGGGTGTCTTGAACTCAATTGTTTCTCAATCGATATCAAGTCACCTTGTCAGTTGCTCCTCGAACTCAGTGTTTTAGCAATCCTCATTTAGATACCAAATCATTACCTTTTAGTACATGATCGGTATCTGAATTTCCTTTGCTTTCACAATCGACACGAATATGTTTGTGTATTCAGATTCTAAAATATCCATTACTATTTATTTTTCTCATTTTTTGCATACAGATAAATCAACTAGGGTTCATCAAGAGATAGGTATCATGACCCCTTGTCCCTAATTAACTAGTCACTCATAGTGATATTTTCCGCAATTAAACAAAATACAGACATAACAAGCATATAAAATCAAAGCAATAGAAATGGAAAAAGTAAACCTGAATGAAGACAATGCTTTGAATTATAAGAAAAAGCTTTAATAATGCTTGAGTGTTCTTGCAAGAAATTGCATTAAAATAATAAACAAAAACTTAGAACAGAAGCTTCAAAGATGGAAAATAATCCTAGAGTAATGTGAAGTTAAAACAAGATGATTGCTAACAATTATTCAAGGCTTATTTATAGCTACTAATAGCATTCAAGGCCGTAATTTCATGTAAATGGCACTTAAGGTCGTAAAGTATTCAAATTTGAACAGTTTGGAGGCACCAACAATCATAAAACGTCTAAAACTTCAAGAAATCATATATGGCGTTGGGTTGAACACGAGTAGTGTTAGGAAACACTGCTTACCTATGTTGTTCTATGAAAATATAAGGAGGGGGTCTAGGAACAACATGACTCATGTCAAGGAACACGGCATGCCCATGTTGTCCTCGAATTTGATGTATGGGCGAGGCACTTCAAGACACCATGGCCCATGTCAAGGGACACGACCATGTTGTGTTGTTCTAGGGTTTTGTATATTGAGGGACTCCTCTTCTTACAATTTTTCAGTCCTTTTTCGTTCCACTTCGAATCATGGAACTCCTTATTAGCTGAAAACATAAAACACACCAAAAGCGCATAAAAGTGAAATAAAACAATGAAAGAAAGCATAATTACTAATGATAAAAACACACAATAAGGTGTATAAATAACCACTTATCAAACACTTGGGGTTTATGATCACTAGTCGTTTAATCTTTCAATCTCTCAGATGATGGTAACTTGCATGAAGATACCTCAAGCCTCATCAAGAAGACTCAAATTTCTTGTGTGATTCTAAAATAAAAAATAATGACGCCAATTCTTGAAGCTCCAGACTGTGAAAGATAGGAAATCTGAAAGCTTGTATGATCGTGTCTGTTTGAGTAATCAGTGTGTTGTAAAGACACATGGGTATTTTTGGAAGTATTATGGCTAAACAACACACACATACTAAAAACATTTAGAAGCCTTAAAATCACAAAAAAATTGTTTTGGGGACCTAACTAATTGATTAGGAGACTTTTTGAAATTGTCTAATCGATTAGATCTTTGGCATAATCGATTAGATGATGGATAATTTAGTCTATAATTGATTGTGACACTCTCTTAATGATTAGTAATTACTATATATCTAAACCTTCCATTTTGGGAAATAATAGTCAATTATTTATATTGCCTAATCAATTAGGTCATTAATTTAGAACATGGATTGTATCCCAAATTACACAATCTCTTTGCCTATAAATAAAGAGTTTTTTCATCATTTTTCAACAACCAGAAAAGGTAAAAGAATATCACTTTTCACTTCACTCATAAACTCTCTAAATCTGTCATATTTTTCACACATATTTTAGCCATAATGTGTTGAGAGTGTTCTTGAGTCTAGTGAGGAATATTCTTCTAGGTGTAGAAAAAATTGTAAATTTACTAAGAGTAGATTTCTCTCGAGTAAATAATTTTTCCTTAGAAACTGATAATTTTCGTTGGGAGATAAACTATTTAAAAATCTCTTATTTGTATATGGGGATTAGTCTTAGTCTCCATTTGGTTCATAAGTTATGTCATTGAAGAAAAAACTCTATTTTGGTTCATGAAGATCACCCAATAAAAATCTCCACAACAGTTCATGAGCTCAGCCTGGTTAAAAGCTATATCGGTATGAGTTCAGCTGATGTAAAACCTCACTTGGTGTTTGAGTTCAACTCGGTATAAAAACTGAGTATTTTCGAGATCACGCCAGTATGATCTCGGTTTGATTCGGAGGATAACCAACTTAAACATCTTTCTTGTTTCATGGTCAGCTTTACAAAATCTTATTCCCATTTGGAGGATAGCCAACCAAAAACTCCTTTTTGGTTATTGTTCAACCTGTGTAAAACCCTGGTTTGTTTCAAAGGATAGAAAACCCAAAACTCCTTCTTGGTTAGAGATCAGCCTATGCAAAATCTATGTTTGGTGTTAAAACCAACTGCTTCAATCCGTGTCAGTTTTTTTGTTAGAAGAAACCCTAAAACTTCATTTCCCTGTATTATGGGGATCGTGGGTTTAACCTTCTAAAAACTCTCAAGTATATTGGATACTCTTAAGATCAATTCTTGGGAATAGGATTAGGTCTTCTTGGCCGAACATGTATAATCCTCCGGTGTTATTTCTCTTCCCTTATCTCCTTACTTTCACGTTATTTACTTTGAATTTCCGTTGCATCTTCAACAATTTTCATAAAATGAACTATGATTTATCAAATTAATTTATTTTAAACTAACGGTTTTCAAACCTCCACAATTCACCCCCACCCCCTTGTGTATTGAGTCTCATGTTCAACAAGTGATACCAGATTCTAACTCCCGTTTAAAGACTAATCGTCTTAAGAGGAAGATGGCTTCCAACACTATTTTTAATAAGAGGACTTTCCTAAACACACCTACATCGTTTAATGGTGATAGGTTTGAATTATGTAAAGCTAGATTTAAAATTTTCATTCAAAATATTAATCTTAAATTGTGAGAAGCGTTAATAAATGGTCAATGTATCCCTACTAATTGTATTAATGGTGAAGTAGCAGATAAACTGGAATTTCTTTGGACCAGAGAGGAAAAGAGAAAGTTTAAAATTAGTTCTAAATCTAAAAAAAAATTGGTTTATGTCTTGAAATGAAAATTAATTTCTTTATGTAGTTAAGTGTAATAATGCCACGAAAATGTGAGACACTCTTGAAATGATATATGGAGTTTCTCCAAGTATTGAATAAGAGGGAATGAACACACGAGATAAAGAAGATGAATTTTTATTTCACAAATGTTTTTAAATGCTTAGAAATTTTAGAAACCATGTTAGAACCTTCGTCATTAACAAATATCTAAGAATTAAGAATTGGAATCAAAAACCTAATCCAATCCTTAAATCGAGAGATGGAAATATTTGTGATTTTCAAGAAAAATACAAGAAGGAAGAAATCATTAAGAAATTGAATGATTTAATTCAACTGTTAAAGGATGAAGGCATGAGTTTAAAGTTAGAATAATCTCTAGGAACTTCATCAAAGAAATCTTTTGAAGAAGAAGAAGAAGAAAAGTTAAATTTAGTTATCTCCTTAGAAAGAAAATTCTACACGATTAAATGATCATAGAGTATTCAATATACAATCGAGAAACTTCATCTTGAAGAGAATACGAAGAAGAAATGGAAGAAGTTTCATCTAATGGAATCTTCTAAAGTAGAAATGAGGAAGAAGTGTTAAATAATATATATCCAGAGACTTAACATCAAGGAGTAAACTTGGACAATCAACCTCTAGTAGAATATTTGAAGAATGTTCTTCCAATGAATAAGATGAGCAAGTTTTCTTGAAAGATTTTCACAAAGAAGATGATTGTGAGGCATGATCAAAGCAGTTTTTGTTGAGGATGGTCGCAACACTTATGATCTATAATGATGAGTTAACATCTTAGAGGTTGAGAATATAAGTTTGTAATGGATTTATCTATCTTGTGGTTTTAACTAACTCTCATATCCAACCATTTACAAAGAAGGATTTAAGATATTGTTTTATCATTCCTCGAAATGGGGAGTTTTTCTTATCAAGGTTACTTAATGTTTAAGGTAGTATGTTTTTTAGAGGTTGAATAATCAGAAAACTCAAATTAATCCTCTAAATAAGTGGTTTAGTATTTTCTCATCAATTAATAATTATTATCACTAATGAAATATTTGAGTTTTTAGCATTTTTAGAGAAATGGGTGTAATCTGAATGGAAAAGGTGTAAAAATAGTATGGCAAAGTCAAATTTCAACCCAAGGTCCAAAAATACCAAGGAGTCTGAAACCAAGGAAATAATCGATTATATGATACTTGTGTTTCAAATTTCAAAGAAAAACATATTATATCTTCGCCTCCAAGCAAATCAAATTAGAGAATTAATAGAGAACATGCAAAATCATCATTACCTACTCAATTAGGGCATAAACATAATCAATTAAATGGATTGTTTTATAATGA
The DNA here is from genome assembly GCF_024323335.1 of Lathyrus oleraceus. Lineage (NCBI taxonomy): Eukaryota > Viridiplantae > Streptophyta > Magnoliopsida > Fabales > Fabaceae > Lathyrus > Lathyrus oleraceus. The sequence goes on along the minus strand of NC_066581.1, from coordinate 52,234,831 downwards.
TTTAGTTCTAATATTTTTTGGCCCAAATCTTAAAAGATTTTGTGAAGTGTTTGCATGCCCAATCCGTTAGAAGGAACACTATAATTAGTTAATCATATTCTTTTGCATCATTATTTTCTATATTTTCCTTCTCTATTTTTGTTCTTTCTCTGTGTTTTTAAGAAGACTACTTTAGTATTCCATCATCATCATCATGGCACCTAAGAGGTTGAGATTCGTCTCTCTTGTTCTTCTCAATGATGATTTCTATTCCCATGAACAAGAAGGTAAATTCTTTCAAGAATTTGCAAATCAGACGGTATTAGAAATTAACACCTTGGATGGTGGAATCTTTCAATAATGTGAACTCTTCGATATTTTTGAAGAATTGAACTTAACAACATTCATTTGTAGCTCTCTAAAGATAGTGTATTGATCCTTAGTCAAGATGTTCTTTTCGAATCTCTACTCCACTGATGGGATCATCTACTTCGAAATAAGAAAACACGAGATATCTCTTCCTTTGAATTGTTTTTATTATATTTTAGATATACCCTATGATGGACCCTACTTCAAGCCAGATGAACAGGAAGAAGGTGGTAATTTCAACTACAAAAGTGATGCCTCCTCTTTTCTGTTGAATCTAAAATCACCGGTATCCTCTCCATTCATGGTAGGCTCTATGGGCTTGGATGTTAGACTAATTAATTATGATTCCAATAATATACTATTTCCAAGAAAAAACAACTTCAACCACTTAACCAAGTCAGATGTTACAATAATGTGGATGTTTTCTAACAAGTTTGAGACTAACTGGGAAAGTGCAGTGATATAACACGTTGGGAAGGAAAAGGAAAAGTACATGCTTACCATATAGTAACTTGATCACGAATATTATGGAACACACCAGATGTAAATTTAAAGAGTAAGAATTCGTGTAATATGCAACAAAAATAGGAGAAGCAACACTAGGAATGATGTGGTATGAAATTATCAATGGGAAAGTGATTCAAAAGCCTCCCAAATAGAAGAAAATAAGTGTGGAACAACAAGATCAAAAAGGTCCCATAAGTTTAGAAGATTATGATTATGATGTCCATGAAACACACTTAACTAAAGATCTACTCAAGAGCATCATTAAGAGACTAAAGCAAACTAATGAGAATATCAACTTCTTGGTCTTTCACTTCGCCCAAGAGTTAAGGCATCTAGCTCCAGGAATGTTCATTGATTATGATGAGGATACTGAAGAGTTGTCTCATTTTCGTGCCTTAGTTTTATCTTTTAAGTGTGTTTAATTTTCCCTATTTTCCCGCTTTCTATAATTACTTAAATTCCCGCTTTCTGTAATTTGAGTTATAGTATTTAAATTAGTGAAGTAATGTTTGCCACTTCCTTAGTAAAATATGTTTAGATCTATGTGATCTATATGCTTGCATATTTACAAATTATGTCTAGCATCTTTACCCGTCTTTTTGATTATGACAAAGGGGGATAAGTATACTCTCGGGCAGAGTAAAGTATACTCTATACTCATGTGAAGGGGAGTTTAACCACTCCAAATTTTATCTATTTATTTCCTTTTTTGCCACCTCTTTAAGAGATGCGTTTTCATCTTTAAAAAAGGGGGAGAATATGAATCTATGTGCTTGCAGGTATAATCAAGAAGTGATCCAAGATGGTAAAGCCTATGAATAGTAAGAATCCAAGTCAACCAGTAGTTGCTTAATTTTTATGATGACAATACTTGAAGTCAATAAGCTTCTGAAGAAATAGCTCAAGAGATCAAATATGCACAAGATGGTTGATCAAACTATCTTCCTGAATCAAGCTGAACATTTTTTTAAAGTCAACATTGCAATCCATCAACTCTTAGGTGGAGATTTAGGGTTTATAATCTTTCAATCTCTCATATGATTGTAATTAACCTGAAGATATCTCAAGACTCATCAAGAAGACTCAAAGGTCTTTTGTGATTCTAAAATCAAATATAATGACGTCAAGACTTAAAGCTTCAGAGTTTTAAAGACAATAAGTGTGAAAGCTCGTCTTATCGTGTTCGTTTGAGTCATTAGTGTTTGGTAAAGACACAACGGATTTTTTGAAAGTATTATGGATATTTCATACACATAATAAAAATATTAGGAAACCTCTCATGTTTTAATTTAAAATCACCAAAAATTATTTTTAGGGCCTAGTCGATTGATTAGAAAATTGTTCAATTGATTATGAGACTTTTTACAACTCTCTAATCGATTATATATTTGGCCTAATCAAATATATAGTGAATAATTGAGTCTATAATTGAACGGAAAAGTCTCTATATCTAAACCTTCCATTTTTTTGCCACAAAAATCGATTAATTGCACTTAATCAATTAGATCACTAATTTCGCTCACAAATTGTTCCCAAATTTACACCATGTCTTGACCTATAAATAGAGAGCTTATATGTCATCTTTCAACATCCAAAAAAGGTAATAAAAAAATCACTTTTCACTTCACTCATAACCTCTATAAATATTTCATATTTTTTCTCACATACTTTAGCCATAGTGTTTGGAGAGTATTTTTGAGTCTAGTGAGAAATATTATTTTTGGTGAGGGCCAAATTTTAAATTTACCAAGAGTAGATTTCTATATTGAGTAAATAATATTTCCTAGGGAAGTGATAATTTTGGTTGGGAGGTAACCCATTTAAAAAGATCTTATTTGTATTTGGGGATTAGTCTTAATCTCTGTTTGGTTCGTGAACTCCACCATTGAATAAAAAGTTCTCTTTTGGTTCGTGAAGATCAACCAATAAAAATCTCCATAAATGTTCTTGAGCTTAGCACGACTGAAAGCTTTATCAACTTGAGATCAACTTGGTGTAAAATATTACTTGGTGTCTGTGTTCATCTGAATACAAAAACTTAGTAGGTTCGAGATCATCCCGATATAAATCTCAGTTCAGTTTGGAGGATAATTAACTTAAAACTTTTTCCTGGTTCATTGTCAGCCTGTAGCCAACCCAAAACTCCTCCTTGGCTGGTGGTCAGCCTACATAAATCCACAGTTATGTTCGGTGGATACCTAACAAAAAACTTGATTTTGGTTCAAGATCAGCCAGTACAAAATCTCCTTTTGGTGTAAAGGTTAACCACTTCAAGTCATGTTCATTGTTTGGTTAGTAGTAAGCTTGAAATTTCATTTTCATATATAAGGGGGTTTGTGGGCTTAACCTTCTAAAAGCTCTCAAGCATAATGGCTATTGTAACGATCAATTCTTGGGGGATATGATTAGTTCTTATTTTTTGAACTTGTATAATTCTTCGGTTTTATTTCTCTTCCTTTATCTCTTTACTTTGAATTAACGTTGTATCTGAAATGTTTATCATAAAATTATTTGAAACTTTGACTTATCAAATGATTTTGCTTTAAACCAATTTTTTTCAAACTTCCACAATCCCCCCCCCCCCCCCCTCTTGTGCATGGAGTCGCATGTCCAGCATTAATGACTACATCCAACTAAAGGATGTAATCAAGGGCTTGATAAAGAGAGGTAACTTGTTTGAATACACCAAAGGCGCCGAGAGGGATCGAGAAGAGTCGCCTAAGAACAAGTCTCCGTACAAGGAGGTTGATTCTGTGACTAACGGTGAATAGGATAGTAATGAAGAGGTATGGGTGAATAAGGGAAAACACCAACATATTGCAGCCACTATGGGGGGTACACTGATGACACCTTATTATCATGTATTTTTTATAAGCATTTTTGCATATATTCTTAGTCATTTTTAGTTGATTATGTTTAAGTTTGAGTAAGAAATTGGAGAAAAATGAAGAAGTGAAGGAATTTGGATAAAATGTGAAGAGTTGTGAAGGAAAAAAGACAATTTGACACTAGAAATTTCCGTGTGCACATTGTGGCGAGATTTGCTTCATATTGCGTCGCGATGAAAAGTGATCGTGGTGCAATCCTTTTCTCACACAACACATCGTGGCGCGATGTAACCTTTTTCTCGACACATTTTTACTTCTATAAAAAGGGGAAATATAGACGAAAAAAAGGTGGGGAGATTTTGGTACATAATTTTGATGACAAGACAAAGTTTGAAGCTCTGGAACAAAGGTTTTTGTCATCGGAAGCCAACTTCTAACCGGAGATTCATGTATTGTTTCTTTATTTTTTTTAGTTATGGTTCCTATTACTATAAGTAGCTAAACTTATATTAATTATGGCTTGTTAGATGAACATCTATGAACCTAATTGGTCAAAACATAAATGCATTAACGATAAATGTACTTAAAATAGAGAAATTAACTACTAAAAACATAGTGTGACAGACTATCCTCACATTCCTTCAATAAAGATGTCATTTTTTATTTCCAGTAATCATGTCATTCACTATTTAAATATGGAGGATTGTTTAATGAAACATTTAAACTCATATTACCTATGTATCCAGTCCATAATCAATTACGGTATGTTTATAATCGATTATTCAAAAGAATTTTAAGAAACATCTTCTTTGATATGCACCTTAATTGATTATACAGAAGCCATAATTGATTACTCAACGAGATATAGTTCATAATTAATTATAAGACATTAGTAATCGATTATGGGATGAGAAACGCTTCATAATCTAGAATCCAAGATAAAAAAAAGATTCAAAAAAAGTTTTCTTAAGAGATTTTGAAAGAGAGATGCGTGGAAAACTATTTGTGTGTGTATATTTTAATATTAAGAGAGATTCATCACTATTTATAACATGATCCTAATAAGATAAAAATATTTGAAGTTTCAGATCATATGACACTTTTTGATTCGGGTTAATTCTATGATGATGTTTAGAATATCTGATCTTATTGAGTCAATCATCAAAATATGTTTAAACATAAAACTATGAACTTAAGCTGAGAGAGGGTTAGATATTAGGCCTCTCTCAAAAATAAATATTTTTTCTAACCTAAAAATTTATTGGAATCTATTCCAATCCAATAGTTAGTGGGCTTCCTTTCTTAGGAACATAGTCATTAGAAATAATGGAATCATTAAATGTCATATATTTTTTTGTGTGGTTTAAATCTCAGTTTCACGTCATTCTACATAACTCATTATGGCTACAAGGCGATAGTAAAACAATAAACAATAAACTTTGGATTGATTGTTGGCTATGTGAACAATTTGTTATCACTCTAAAAATTCTTGCATATATGCACCAATTCCTGCAAGCTAAGGTCAATGACGTCATTGTTAATTCAATCTTGAGTATTCTTCCTTATCCAACTCAATTTTTTTCCAGATTTACATTAGATGATCCAAAGCACTTGTATTCTGATCGAAGAGAAGAAATACTTTTTAATTTGAAAACATTCTACCTCTGATTCATTTCCAAAGCTCAGCAGGTCATAACCTGAAATGGGCCAAAATCATTTGTCAAATGATATACCTCCCTTCAAGTCTATGTTTGCATCACGAGTGTTTCATAACAAAGTTTTCACTAATGAGAATTTGTCCACCATAGATTGTTATCTCCCTCCAAATGTGATTTATGCAAGATAAGGCATAAACTACTAAGCAAATATTCTTTCCTGCAAGTTTGTAGTTTGACTATGAAATTGCATCATTGTCGTAAGTATATAATGCACCTAAGGGGGGGTTGAATTAGGTACTTTGAATTTTTATTTTATTTTTTGAGGAGTGTATCTTTATTTTACTGGTTTGATGTTAGATTATGAAAGTATTAAAATGCGGAAAAATAAAGAACACAAGAGGTTTGTACTAATTCCCCTCACAATCCGAGAGTACATCTAGTCTCGTTACCACTATAAGAGATTTTACTATTGTTAGAACTTTGTACAAGTCTATACCTAACTTCTATACACAAGCTTCTAACTAAATTAACAAGGCAAACCACCTTGTAATTTTACAACACAGAAAAAGAAAATAATTATTTCTTTTTCCAACACTTTTGTTTCCAACAATCCAAGACAACAAGGTACTGGTACAAATATCTATTTTTTGATAAATATAAGTTTGAAGCAGTAGGATATAATAAATCCTGATAGAAGGATTTATTCCCTTTCAAGAATTATGGTATATCATAATATATCTTTAAGTGCTCAAGAACTTTCACGTTATTTGATTTATGAAAATAATGCACAAGTTCTTAATGATTGAAAATTACTTATGCAATGAGATACAATGAAATACTTATGAAGACAATTTTGAAAATGGTGAATTTGATAAGATAAAATACTCTTTATTTATATGACCATTCATACCCTTTTGAATCAAGACATAGCTCTTGATTAATTATGATAAGGTGTGAAATTGTTATGAAAAGATACAATGAAAGTGTCATTAAAAGATGCATATCAAATAAGTATTTTTCAGAAAATTGATAGTGGCAATCGATTGCAAGAGATAGACAATCAATTGCACCTTTAAATACGTTGAATTTTTTTTGAAATTTGAACTCATGTCAATTGATTGCTTATCTCATACAATCGATTGGCTTAGAAATGAGTTTTTCTTTTAAAGAAAATTATGCAAAAAAGTTCTAAGTCTAAAATGCAATTACATGATTTATGAGATATAACATGGATTCATTTTAGATATATTGAACACTTAAGGGTATATGCACCATGAGATACCATTTTTACCATCTTATTTGATCACCCATAACATAGTCATTTGAATAGTTTTTTCATACTTTAACATTTGATAATGTCTTCACAATCTTGATTGTCTTCATCAAAATATCTTCATTGAAAGCTTGAATTTACAATTGTCATCTCTTTCAATTAAATTTGGATTATCAAGCACTGTCAAGTTGTTGTCTGTTAGGGCATTGGGGGATTTGAGGATCGTCACACCGGGCATTAGGAGCAATCACATAAGTAACAAAGACATCACATATTAACCCAAAACACCACATATTAACCAAAAACCTTAAGGCATTGAGTCTATGGATCTTCTCACTTATAGATTGTTCAACATTCACTTTTTCATCCGATGTGGGACTCATACTCACATTTGATAACCAACAATTTCTCCCTCAACTGTGAGTCCCTCCATTCTTGTGGGTATGTTCTCCCTCAAATGGAAGCTTTTTCATCCATATTCGTTGGATGGCCTCAACTGAACACGCCGTCTGAATGTCATTGTCATGAAGACTTTCGATATAAGGAGCTTCAGTCGAACCAGACTCTGATACCACTGTTGGGGCATGAGAGGGTACGAGGATCATCACATCAGGCTTTAGGAGTAACCACACAAGTGAGAGATACCACATATTAATCCAAAACTTTAAGGCACGAGTCTATAAGTCTTCTCACTTATAAAGTGTTCAACATCAATTTTTTCATCCGATATGAGATTCATACTCGTACTTGATAAGTAACCTTGTCCTCGTTGCCATTTTCAATACAATGTGATTCAGCAGAAACCAAAAACGGTTCAACAATAAAACCATTCACTAGAAAAGTGCTCATCTTTTGATAAGCTCAAATGTTAAACATGTTGGTAATAGGTCCAAGGCTTATAACTCTAGCTCCATTAGAGACTTTGTGGTGCTTAAAGCCTTGGATGTTAAGTCCCATCGTCCAAATAGTTCCATAAAAGAAATGTTTTTGCAACCTCTTCTCACATGTTGGACTAAATGTGACACCATATGTCACACGTCAGGGTCCTCTGCTCAAGTTTCGTGTGGTAACAGTTTTAGATCAAGTGGTGGTTCCTCAAAAGGTTGGACATGCTGAATTATTTGGAGCAATGAGGGATGTTGAAATTGTCGTTGAAAAAGGTTGGGCATATTTGTGGTTAGATAGTGACTCTAAACTAGTCCATATAACATTTAGAAATAGATGGTTTAGTTGTATATTTATGACACAATCAATGTCTTTTTTTATGGGTGATTCCAACGGAGAATTCCAAATAAATATTTTTAAAAATTAATTAATTATTTTAATTTTCAAATTATTGAATACATATAATTTTTTAAAATTTCATTAGTACGAATAACTGAGACACTCCTTAGTATTTTTCTTTTTTATTTCTCATATCTATAAAAAAAAGAATAATTTTATACACAAAATTGACATCATTAGTTTTAATTGTTCCGTGGAATGAAGTCTATACATCTACTAATGATCTTAATAAAAACCTACTAGTACTTGGTATCTTTCTATTATCATTTTTATTTTAAAGTCCATATCATCTCTCTCTTTCTGTATATTAATTTTTGCCTTAAAAACAATGTCTTTGTGTCAAAGAAATCTAAATATCTGATTACTTAAAAAGAAAGTTTTTATCGTAAGAAAAATGGTTGGGATGGGACAGACGAAAAAGTAAGTTGAAACTAAATTGCAAGTAAACATCACAAGTTACAGTTAGACTCCTTAAATGTGATCTACCCACTTTTTGTGATCTTTTTTTATTATTATTATTATTATTATTATTATTATTATTATTATTATTATTATTATTATTAATTATTATTATTATTATTGTTATTATTATTGTTATTATTATTATTATTATTATTATTATTATTGTTATTGTTATTATTATTGTTATTGTTATTGTTATTATTATTGTTATTGTTATTATTATTGTTATTATTATTATTATTATTTTGTTTTATTATTATTATTATTATTATTATATTATTATTATTTATATTATTATTATATTAATTATTATTATTATTATTATTATTATTATATTATTATTATATTATTTATTATTATTATTATTATTAGTATTATTATTATAGTATTTTATTATTATTATTATTATTATTATTTATTATTATTATTATTATTATTATTATTATTATATTATTATTTTATATTATTTTATTATTATTATTATTATTATTATTATTATTATTATATATATTATTTATTATTATTATTTTATTATTATTATATTATTATTATTATATTATATTATTATTATTATTATTATATTATATTATTATTATATTATTATTATTATTATTATTATTATATTATATTATTATTATATTTTATTATTTATTATTATTATTATTATTATTATTCTTATTATTATTTATTATTTATTATATTATTATTATATTATTATTATATATTATTATTATTATTATTATTATTATTATTATTATTATTATTATCTTATTATTATTATTATTATTATTATATTATTATTATTATTATTTATTATATTTATTATTATTATTATTATATTATTATTATTTTATATATTATTTATTATTATTATATTATTATTATTATATTATATTATTATATTATTATTATATTATATTATTATTATTATATTATTAGATTATATTATTATTATTATTATTATATTATTATATATTATATTATTATTATTATATTATTATTATTATTATTTTATATTATATTATTATTATTATTATTATTATATTATTATTATTATTAGATATTATTTATTATATTATTTATTATATTATTATTATTTATTATTATATTATTATTATTATTATATTTATATATTACCAATAGGACGATTTAAGATAATTCCACTTTGTAAGGGAAGGAAGCTTCTCTCTAGATGCCTTAACATTTAAACTCTAACTTAATTTGTCATAAAATTTTCATTACTCAATCAAAAAAAGTACTTTGACTTAACTAATCATGTTGAGATTTCTTTAAATTTTTCCAAACTTTTTTTTAACCTTAAAACATGTTAATTTAATCGTAGGAAGAAAACATCTATTTAATTTGATAAAGAGTTGAGAAAGGTGGTTGAAGACATCGTAGTTGGTGGATGTCTTTTCTTCTTCAAGGATCTTCGATGAAAGGTGACTTCTTTATTTATTAGAGTTGGGAAATTTGATTTACACTATGCAATAGAGGCTGTATCATACACTTTTTTTATAGGGGTATTCATGGGTACGGATCAACCCGTTAACCCATTCACTCAATCCAACACAGTCTTTATTTTTACGAAATTCAATCATGTACGAGTTCAACTCAAACTAACCCATTCAAACCCATTGGTATTCGATTCGAGTAATGAGTTTGAAATTTTAAATATGCGAACTCAACCCATTGACATGAAATGTTAATTTTATTTCACTTTTTTATCGGTTATTAGCATAGTCTTTAACATGCATACATTTTTTTAAATATAATTATAGCTTTTATTAATTATAAAAATTTAAATCTAGATTAAATATGAGAGATCAAATTCTTTTATTTAAAGAGAGATGCATCTTATTCTTTAAATTATATTTTATACCATTTATATTTGTTTTTGGACTTGATTTCAACTCTAAAGAATTTTTAGGTATTAAATAATATATTTTATTAAAATTAAACACTAAAATTTTATGAATTTTTAAATTTTTTTAAAAATAAATATGCTAATTGAAATGATGTTTTATTTATAATTTGAAATTTATATTTAGTGATTGGCCCCCGCAAACCCAACCCAATCCATTGATGAGCGGGTTGGTTTGGTTCAGGTTTAAATCTTAAAAGTACGGGTAGAACCGTCAATCCAACCCAAATATTATTGATTGAGTTGGGTATTGCATTTAATCAAATTAGATTCAACTCAACCCGCAAACACCCCTCTTTTTGTGCCTTCTAGGGTCCAATCTTGGGTGTTACAAAATCATATATTGAGAGACAGTGGGATATATGCTATGAACATTTAATTTGACAGGGTTTTGAATGGTCTTAACGATGTGATTCCAGATTTTGACCTTAGCGATTTTATTAGAAAGGACATTATCCCCCCTATAGCACAACATATTTTGGTGAGTTCCTCTTTTAGTAAAAGTGTTCAGGACATGGATGTGAAGTTCGACATGACTACAAGACAGAAAGCAATTTTTGATATTTTCTCCTTGTTAACCTTATTGACGGTCTAGGCCAGTATATGTCCCTGGTAGTACCGTACCATCCTTAAATATCGACTTATGATTACCTTATTTCCTATTGATGAGATTTGCCCTGTTTTTCATAAAGGAGTGCTTTGATACATTTTAGAAAACACGTTATTCATTGCAAGGAGCTTCCAATATTCAAATACCGCCATGACTTTATTAGTGAAGTCCTATTTGATATTGAGGCACTTGTAAATTTCTTGACAGACCCACATGAGGGGATATCGACCCTTAGGCCAACAAATATTTTGGTGTATGAATGGGTAGGAGAGAAACATGCATGTGTAATTTTGATTGAAGTTTTCACACCGGTGGGGACTGAGGACTTAAGGTTTTACTATGGGACAAAAAACTCTCAAAAACGGCTTCATGTAGAGTAGCAAAGCATGAGAAAGCGTGTTCCGACAATCAACATACTTTCATATCATTTGTCTTTGACACTTTTGGTTTTCTAGCATCATAAATAGTGGATCTTTTACGCAGAGTGCAAAGACTTGTGCATAGCAATGTTGTGTCACCTAGGACAATGAATATAGTTTTTAAGAGGATTGATTTTGTCATTCAAAAAAGAATCGCAACGCAATTTCTTGTCTCTTATTTATATATAATCTTGATTATATATAATATTGTTTCCGAATACTTAACTAAGAAGATTGTTAATTCAATAATGAATTTAGTAGTGCGAAACAAATATTGGAGTGTCAGGTTTCTTAGCTATACATGAAGGGTGCAATTAATTAAGAATGTTATTTTTGCAATATGGAACTATTGGAAGCATTACTATACATGAAGGGTGCAATTAATTAAGAATGTTATTTTTGCAATATGGAACTATTGGATGCAATGCTTCTGCGAAACTTTCTTGTGCTCGCTTGAAGGAAATGTGGACTCCTTTCTTGTGCTCGCTTGAAGGAAATGTGGACTCAAGTTTTAGACTGGTTGCACATACAACACCCGCTCGGTGGATGGAAAGAGGAGATAAACAGGATAATATAAAGATGCAAAAGGAAAGGCTGAATAGCACAAAATATATTATTTGATTTTTAAAAACAAATTAATTAAAAAATAATAAATTTAATTGATATGCCCGGATGCAGTAAAATAAATAATTTTTAAATTTTTATATGTATTAAATTTTTCTTTAAAACATTAAAAATTAAATATGTCAGTGGACAAGTTAACATGCACCATCCGAACCGAACCGAACCCAAGAGGAACTAGATTCGCATTCGAATTCAAATTCTCCACTATAAAGTCATCTAGTCGGTGGACATTTCAAAATAATAACAATTGATTTAACTACAAAATAATAAAATAACATAGAATTAATTTCATTTAAATTTCAACTGGAAAACAACAATAGAGATGTTTAATAGTACACCACTTTAATAACACTAATAAGGCTCCATTGAAATTTCAACAGAGATCTAAAACTAGATCTCTTTCACACCAGTTGATTTCTCATCAACTTCAAAAGCAGAAACTGGGAAGGTTCTAGAAAGTCCAGCAGGAGTTTGGAAAGTGATTCTACCGGTGGGTGGATCGCCAACATAAATATCACTAAGTGTAATCCAAATGAAAAGCTCTTTGGTTTTAACACCAGTCAGTTTCTTAATCTTACCTTTCTCAACATGAGCTGTGACTTCAGTGGCATAAGATGTAACTTTCCCAATCTTTTCAAATTTGTGTGTTGTGCTTTTCTTCTGTTTCAGCCAAACGAAACCGGTTTCCTTGTTGCAACCAACTTCGGTGATGTCTTTCAATGGTAATAGACCGTTGGGGAGAGCAAAATCTCGAAGAAACTCTTTGGATTTCTGTTGACAGATTTTGTCTCCATGGTATACCTCTGATTTCGATTTGATTTCTTCGGTTATCAACGACATCGTTTTTGATTTGTTTTGTTGTGGGGTTTCATAGGTGGTAGTTGGGGTGTTATATACATCTCATTTTGTAAAACTAGTCTTACATCTGCAGTTATTTTCAACAATTGCCACTGCCGTATATTAGATGGGACATTTAATTCCTTATTTTCCATAGCTAGTGGTGGCCACCCTCTAAATTAAAATAAAATGTTTTATATTTTTTTTACAGCTAAGTAAAATGTTTTTATCAAAATGTAATATTCCAATTTGAAACTCAACTTCACAATATTGATGGAGGACTATTGGGAAAGATGATGTTTGATCAATTTTAGTAGAGATGATTTGTAAATCATTGATAAATATTTTGACAGATCAAATCATAAAATTTTGAGGAATAGAAAGTCATATAACATTAAAATTGTGATATTTTTGAATTAGTTTAAAAAGTCAAAGAATAATGAGATCTTTTTTCATGTTGATCCGGGGGTTCATATTAGTTCATGGAACTTTTGGACCTTCCATTCTTTGAGTTTTTCCTTTTGTCTAGTGTTTTTATTATGTTCGTGGCTATCTATGTTAGGACCTTTTACTTCCAGACTCCAAATACAAGAGAGCATGAATTGTGTTGTTTGAAAAATGTATATTAAAATCAAAATCTTTGAGAAATGTAGAGTTTAAAATCATTGATAAAACAAACAAAGAAATAAGCAGCGGAATAAAGAATAAAGAAATAGATGGAAAAGTATAGGATAGAAAATAACTGAAAAGTAAAAAAATAGATAAGGGAAGGAGAAAGACACCAACGAATTATAGAGACTCGGTTTAAGCGAAGATGATCTAATCCTCTCTCCATGAATTCTTCTTATGAGTTTTCACTATCTTTAGGAGTTTTTAATAGGATATGTCTATGAACCTCTTTTTATAAGGATATGAAGTTTAATGGTTAACAAGAGCTTTTACATAGAGACGAGATTTCACACTGGTTGATCTCAAGTTGACATAGCTTTTACACAGGGCTTAGCTCGGGAACGTCTATGGAGATTTTGATGGTTGATCTTCGCAAATCAAACAAGAGCTTTAGCAACAAAAGAAATTCATGAATCAAATTGAGGCTTCTAAGACAATTCTCAAACCAAACAAGAGATTTTACTGGCTTAACTCACAATTAAATAACTTCTTACTAAAGATATTGTAATCAAGAGATAATACACTCTTGACTATATTGCAAATATACCCCTTACTCAAAACAAAGATTCTCACTTAATCATAAGAACACTTTCAAAGGACTAAGGAAAATCAAGTGAGAAAATGAGAGATTTATAGTATAAGATGTGAGAGTGAGAAATTATGATCAAAGATCATTTTCTAAGTGGTTTGAAATGATAGAGGAACTCTCTATTTTTAAGGAAAAAATATGATTTAAATTTGGAAACAATCCATGGACGAAATAAGTGTTATAATTGATTAGGCTAATTGATTATTACACACTCAAAATGAAATATTTTGATTTCTAGCTGTTTTCAACCATTAAGAGACTTGTTCCAATCAATTGTAAGAGTTATAAATTAAAATATTCTATGATAACATTAAGGATAAACGATTATACACTTTTAAATAGGCTTCCAATTGACCAGAAATTTTCCTAATTAATTAGCTATGGCTTACAAAATATTTAGGTGGTTTTAACAAAATAAGATAGGCTTCTCAAAGGTTCATCTTTCTTAGGCATGTTGAGTTGATCTGATAGTGAATTTGTTGGAACAAAATTGGTTTGTATCATATCTCTAAGGTTTTGATGATAATAAAGTATTTAAAGAACAATAGGGTGTACTAACAAATGTTCAAGTGTGCAAGATCATAAACTTTTTTTTTGAAGAAAACTTAGTACTGGTTCTGACAATGGACATGTAAAGAGAAGCTAAAGATCCAGATTCTAGGAGATCAGAAGCTAAAGACCATACTTTGAATAATGTTAGCTTCTGAAGATCCAGACTCTGAAGCGTCAACCTCTAGATATTCAGACTCCAAAGATCTAGTCAACGCAAGGATCGAGGATTTTATCTTCTTATGATCACGTGAAGACTTAATCAAAAGTCTATAGAAGACAATTGAAATGAAACATATAATTCCTTTTGTAGCAAACATATTTAAAATAAGATTTCAATACTATTAACCATATCAAGAAACATCACAACGTCTCTAAATCAAGCTTCTCAAAGACTCTATTGTGCAAACTCGTCAACGACTCTTTTCTTTATCTCTATATAAGGAGTTGAAGACTTGAAGAAATACAACGGGCTGTTGATATTCAAAATAGCAGTTACTCTGTTAAATAAAAAACACAAGTTTAACTTAGAAATTCTCAACACTTGTATATTCTAGAAACTCTTAAGTCTCAAAGAGTCTTTCTGTGTTGTATTTTGTCTAAACCTCTGATTGTATATCAAGTGTGGTTTCTCACAATCTTTTAAATGTAAGTTAGAGTTTAAGAAGTATCTTGCTAAGTACTTGAGAATTTGCATTTTCTTGATTGTGTGCTTGACCATTAGAAGTCTCTTACCTCTGTGTTTGAGCATTAGAAATCCCTTGCCTCTGTGCTTGAGTATTTGAAGTTTATTTCTTGTGTGCTTGAGCAGATAAGTCTTTTACTTGTGTGTTTGTGCATTAGGAGTCTTTTGTTTTATGCTTGAGCAATTGTATCCAACTTTGGTTATAGTGAAAATCCCTTGGAAGTGAAATGGGACTGGACTACTCTCGATTTATGGGAGAAACCATGTTAACTGCTTGTGTATCTCTTGCTTCTTTTCTACCTATGAACTACTTTAATCTGCTTCTAAACACTTAACTTTGATTCAGATTCTAGACATTGTATTCAGAATCTAATAAGAGATTATCATAAATGAAAAAGAAAGCTAACACAATTCAACCCTCTCTTCTTGTTTTTCCTCACCTTCAGTTGGCATCAGAGCATGTTCTGTTCTTTTAACACTTTATAGTGGTACAGAAAAAGATCCTAAGACAAAAACATGTATGATGAATCTGGAACTCTACTCATAGAAACATTTTTGCTGTAAACTATGATTATAGTAAATTTAGAAAAGAATAACTATACATCCAGACCTCAAACCTTCAGTGGAAACTCTATAGAGTTTGAATGGTGGAAGAGTAAGATGTACACTCATAGCATAGGTCTTGATTATGAGCTATGGGACATTCTTGAAGATGGGATTTATATTCCACTTAATGGTGTAGGAATGGTAACTGACAGAAAAAGTCTCACACCTACTAAGAAGAAGACTTATAGAAAACATCACAGAGTTAGAGGAATTTTGGTACATGTTCTACCTCACTCTGAGTACATCAAAATCATTGACAAATATACTGCTAAAACCATATTTCAATCCTTGGTTGCTACTAATGGTGGAAATAGGCTAGGCTAGGCTAGGCTTTAGAAGGCCTGAGTCTGGCCTACGATAAACTTACAAGGCCTGAGTCTGGCCTATGGCCTACTATAGGCTCTCTTTTTTGGTTTGGCCTAGACTTTTTAAAAGTTTGGTCTGACCTGAAATCCTATTTAAAAGCATTTTTATTATTAAGGTTTTCAATTAATCCATATTAGCTAAGAAGCCTTATACGTAGGACTATATATGCATATATAGACCGACATATTTAACATTTTTTTTCTAATATACATGCATATGTAGGCCAGACTATTTAGCATTTTTTATAATATATATGCATATATAGGCAACCTATTTAGACTATTTTTAATATATATGAAAATATAGGTCGGCTTATAAGGCTTCATAGATTTTTTCATTGCTCAAGTCTGACCTATTTAATTAAATAGGCTTTTAAAAAAGCCTAAGTTTGACTTTTTTATTAAATAGGCCTGACCTGGTCTGGCCTTAAATAGGGTAGGCTATAGGCCCCTATAGGTCGGTCTGACTTATTCTCATCCCTAGTTTCTACCTATGAAGGCAATCAACAGGTAAACGAAGTTAACGCTAACCTTCTGGTTCAACAATATGAACTGTTCAAAATGAAGGAAGATGAAGACATTGAAACCATGTTCTCAAGATTTCAAGTTCTTGTATCTAAACTTCAAGTTCTAAACAAGAGCTATACAACTTCTAATCATGTCAAGAATATTTTTAAGAGTCTTTATGTCAGATACAAACCAAACGTGACAACTATTCAGGAAGCCAAAGACTTAAACATTATAAGTCTTGAAAGCCTAATAAGCAATCTCCAAAGTCATGAGATGAAGCTCAATGGAGATGAAACTGCCAAGAAACCAAATTCTCTTTCTTTGAAATTTGTTGCTCAATCTGCCAAGTCTTATAAAATATGGGAATCTAAAGAAGCAACTCATGTAGGAACTTCTGAAGAAGATTTTGTGATGAAGAAATGGCTTTCATAATAAAAAGATTCTAGTATCTGGCCAAGAAGAACAAAAGATTATCTGGTAAGAGTAGTGTCGAAGAGGATTAAGCTCTAGAGAAAAGAAAGATAATTAGAAGGGATGCTTCAACTGCAAGAAGCCTGGTCACTTCATTGATGACTGTTAAGAGGTGCAAAAGCACAAGTTAGAGAAAGGGATCTATTAGAAGGACGACTTCAGAAACAAGTTCAAGAAGAGTCTCACGGTAAAATGGGATGAAATTGTCAATAAATAAGACTCTGACAAAGATGAAGAACAAACCAATTTAGCTCTGATGGCTCTTACATATTCAAAAACAAAATGTGACCAGATTTTGGATCAGACTCTGAAGAGGAAGATGATATATTTTCTAAATTATTTCACTCTAATTTGATTACTTTTATTCAAGACCTTATGGGTTATTGTCAAAACAAAGCCATACATATTAAAATCTTAAGAAATCAATATGATATATTGAAAGATGAATTAAAATCTTCTTAGGATAAAAATGAAGCTTTAGAAAGAGATCATATAGCTCTAGTAACATAAAGGTTTGATAAACCTCTTGATGAGCGTGAAATGGCTCTTTAAAAGTGTTAGCTGTCAAATTTCGGCCAAAGAAGGTAAGTCCACTCGACTAGGAAGCCCGTCGGAATATGAGGCCGACAAGAAGTTGGACAATTCATGGGTCGACATCAAGAGGTCCAGTCGAAGTCGAAGGGTATTTCCATGGCGAGGGATGATCGTGGGTGGCCAAAACTGTGAAGACAAGCTTCCTACAAGATTTTTATGAAGACAACATATCAAGCTCTCCATAATAAAAGAATGGAAAAAGAAGACCATTTCAACATTGCTCAAGTTTTTCATGGATCTAGTAAAGGTATATGGAATTCTTGACAATATACTCCTAGTGCTCAAAAGTTTTATCATACATTAAAATGATCACTCTAAAACTTTTTCTATCATGATTATTTATTTTAAAATGATGTTTAAAAATTGCATGCTCAAAAGTTTTTAACTTAGAATTTTTTTCAATGTTTTGGCCATGTCAATCGATTGATGCCTTGCTACAATCGATTGATCAAACTTTCTGTTTTAGAATTTTTCATTTTTAAAGTTGGACCAATCGATTGGTGTTGTATGTCAATCGATTGATCCTAGTGTATTTTTTCAATATTTTGCTTATGTCAATCGACTGGTTATGTGTGTCAATCGAATGATGCTGGATTTTTTTTTTTAAAATCTAAAAAATTATTTCACCATTCTTTGCATCAATTCATCATAACTCTTCATGGCAAAAGCTTGCATCTTTTCATGATCAAATCTCTGATTTCCATTCTAGCCATTTCCATGTTATGATTGAAGGGATGCATTCATACTATAAATAATCCTTATATTTTCATTACAAAATTCACCTCTTTCAAAATTAATTTGCAAAATCTCTATACATTCATTTTCATCTATTTCTCATATTAAGATACTTTTGAAAAAGAATTTTCATATCATTTTCTTCAAAAGTACTCTTGAGCACTTAGAGATTATTTTGTTTTGAACTTTCATATTGAAAGAGAAGAAGATTCTAATCAATTGATTAAAGTCTTATCCAATACAAATATTCATATATTCATTAAATTACTTTTTAAAATCCTAAGTACCAAGGATTGTTTGGTTTTAGGTGTATCGCTTATGATCCAGGATTGTTGGATATAAGTGTCAAGAAAAGGAAGGATTGTTTTCTTTTCTTGTAAGTTAAGTTTTCAAGAGGATTGTTCTTGATCACTTAGTTAGAGGCTTGCTTTAGGAGATCTAACAATAATAAAATCTCTTACACATTGTAAGAGGACTGGAGTACTCTCAAGTTGTGAGGGGAACCCGTATAATTCCTGGTGTTCTTTACTTTCCGCTCTTTACCGCTTTCAATATCATACCAATCCTAAAAAGAAAAGAACCTTTATCCACCAAATCCGAATAAATTTCTAAAAGTCCTAATTCACCCCCCCTCTCTTAGACTCATTCCTAACTTACACTTGGCATCAGAGTAGGCTCTGGTAACTTGCTCCACAGATCCAGACAATGGCTTCCGCAAGCGCAAACCCGGTGTTTAAGGATGGAGGTAGTAGCAATAAACCACCTCTATTTTCTGGCGAATATTTCAATTTCTGGAAAATCCACATAAAAGCACATTTAGAAGCACAAGGAGATGGTATCTGGGAAACCGTAGAAAATGGTCCGCATAATCCGACAAGTGTGATCAATGATGTTGGCACCCCAAAGATCAAAAGCTCGTATGATGAAGACGATAAGAAGAAAATACTTAATGAGAAGAAGGCCATCAATATTCTTCAAAGTGCATTAAGTATGGACGAGTTCTTCCGCATATCTCAATGCAAATCTGCAAAAGAAATATGGGATACTTTGGTGGAGACTCACGAAGGAACCACTGAAGTCAAAAGATCCAGATTAAATACATTGAGTCAAGAATACGAAATGTTCAGAATGCAGCCCGGAGAATCCATCATTGTCTTACAGAAAAGATTTGTTCACTTAAAGAATCACTTAATCGCTCTTGGAAAGACCTTCACAAATGATGATCTCAATCTTAAAGTGCTACGATCCTTGACGAGAGAATGGCAACCTAAAGTTACGACCATATAGGAGAAGAAAAGTCTTTCTACAATGACGTCCGCATCGTTATTCGGAAAACTCCAAGAACATGAACTTGAACTTGGACGACTTGAAAAGGATGAAAATCAGGAAAAGAAATCCAAAGGAATTGCTTTAAAAGTTGAATCAAAGGAAGAAAAAGATGAGGCCACATTGGAGGAAGATGAAGATTTCATGCTTGGTAAGTTTTTTGGTAAAAATGACAAACCTTTTCATGCTAAAAGAAATAAACATTTCAGGAAAAGGGAGGCTTCCACTTCCACACAAGAAGTCACATGTTATGAATGTGGAAAGAAAGGTCATATAAAACCAGACTGTCCAAGAATCTCAAAGAAAGGAGGCTTTAAAGGCAAGAAGGATTTCAAGAACAAAAAGGCGTATGTTGCATGGGAAGATAATGAGATAAGTTTTTCATCCGAATCGGAGAGCGACGAATGTGAAAACTTAGCATTAATGGCTTCACACCACTCCGACGATGAAGAAGATGAGGTTAGTAGCAACTTTTCTCTTTTCTATAGTGATGCACAAGGTGCTATAAATGAACTTCTTGAAGAATGCAAAATTCTGTATAAAACTATATCATCTCAAAAGAAAACAATTTTATCTTTAGAAGGAAAAATCGTGACAATTGAAAAAGATGTCAATGATGAAAAACAAAAGATGATTAGTGAAAAACAGAATTTTGTATGTAAAAACCGTGAGTCACTTTCTTTCCAAATTGTCCAATTAAAAAGTATGAAAAAGGAAAAATTGAATTGGAAGGAGTCCTTAGCCAACAAAGATATTCAAATGATAAAAGTGGTCTTGGTTACTCAAAATTTTCCAAACCAAGTACCAGTAAAACCATTTTTGTTAAGGCTAAGGATCAACCATCCAAAGAGAAAGTAAACAGTCCCAAAGTTGTTCATCACTATCCTAAAAAGAAAAGATTTCCTAAAAAGAAATCTTATGTTCATAGATATAGAAGCAACTTTGAACCTACTTATTTTTATTGCGGAATAATTGGCCATACACCAAATGCGTGCTATGTTAGAAATTTCAACGTAGCAAGTGGGTATTATGTATGGGTAAAGAAAGGAACTAATTATGAAGGACCCAAAGCAATTTGGGTACCTAACAAAACTTAATTTTGTTTTATAGGTATGCTTGAAAACCACTTCAAACCTCTGGTATCTTGACATTGGTTGCTCCAAGCATATGACGGGAGACATTAATAAATTTTCAAATCTAGCATTAAAGGCCAAGGGTTATGTAACATATGGTGATAACAACAAAGGAAGAATTCTTGGCATAGGCAAAGTTGGAGCACCACCTTTCACATCCATTGAAGATGTCCTTTATGTCGAAGGACTAAAGCATAATCTTCTAAGTATTAGCCAACTTTGCGACTAGGGCTTCAAAATCAAGTTCACCAAAGATGAATGCTTGATTGAAGATGAAGTCTCTCATGAGGTAAAACTCAAAGGTACAAGAATTAATAACATATTTATGATTTCCCTTGATGATGTTTCTTTGAAGGTATAATGTCTTATGATAAACAATAATGAGTCATGGTTGTGGCATAAAAGATTTGCACATATTCATACGGAACATTTGAATAAGCTTATAAAGCATGATCTTTTTATTGGTTTGCCCAAGATAAAATTCGTCAAAGATAGGCTTTGTGATACATGTCAAAAGGGGAAACAAACCAAATCAACTTTCACATCAAAGAATGTGGTGTCCACTACAAGGCCACTACAATTGTTGCATATGGACTTATTTGGTCTATCAAGAACAAGAAGCTTCGGAGGTAATGTATATGCTTTAGTTATTGTTGATAATTTCTCTAGATACACTTGGAATTTCTTCTTAGTGCAGAAAAATGATGCATTCAAGGCGTTCAAGAAATATGCGAAGCAAATCTAAAATGAGAAATCACTAACTATTGCCTCTATAAGAAGCGACCATGGTGGAGAATTCCAAAATGCATCCTTCGAAGAGTTTTGCAAAGAACATGGAATCTTTCATAATTTATCGGCACCAAGGACTCCTCAACAAAATGGAGTGGTGGAGAGAAAGAATAGGTCACTTGTGGAACTTGCACAAACGATGCTAAGCGACTCAAATCTTCCAAAGTACTTTTGGGCAGATGCGGTAAGCACGACATGCTATGTAAGTAATAGAATTATTATTAGACCTATCTTGAAAAAGACTCCTTATGAACTCTTCAAAGGAAGGAAACCCAACATATCTTACTTTCACATTTTTGGATGCAAATTCTTTGTCCTCAACAATGACAAAGACAATTTAGGTAAGTTTGACAAGAAATTCGACGAAGTTATATTTCTTGGATACTCTCTTACTACTAAAGCCTATAGAATGTATAATAAAAGAACTTCAAAAAATTGAAGAATCTATGCATGTTACTTTCGATGAATCTAACCCCTCCAAGGAGGATATTGTTTTGTGGGATGATGATGATGATATTGTAGAAGTTCCTCAAATAGATACTTCAAGTGGAAACAATGGTGATCAACCAAAACATCAAGATGAGAAAAAAGCAGATGATAATGATCTACCTAATGGAGAACTCATCGGGATCATCCAATTGATAAAGTCATTGGTGATATCAGTCAAGGCGTTGCAACTAGATTAAATCTCAAAGATGCATGCTTAAATATGGCTTTTGTTTCACAAATTGAACCTTCCAAGGTTGATGAAGCTTTAGGTGACGACCAATGGATAATTTCTATGCAAGAAGAGTTAAACTAATTCGAAAGGAAGCAAGTTTGGGAACTTGTCCCTAGGCCAAGTGATAAACACATCATAGGTACCAGATGGGTGTTTAAGAACAAGCTTGATGAGAATGGTATAATTGTTCGAAACAAAGCAAGGTTGGTGGCCCAAGGATAAAATCAAGAGGAAGGCATTGATTTTGAAGAAACATTCGCTCTAGTTGCAAGGTTAGAAGCTATCCGTTTATTACTTGCTTATGCATGTTCGTTAAATTTTAAATTATTTCAAATGGATGTTAAGAGCGCATTCTTTAATGGCTACATCAATGAAGAAGTCTATGTCAAACAACCCCCGAGCTTTGAAGACTTCAAAAATCCTTCACATGTTTTAAAATTGAGGAAAGCTCTTTATGGCCTAAAGCAAGCACCTAAAGCATAATATGATCGTCTCAGCAACTTTCTTTGTGAAAAGGGATTTGGAAAAGGTAAAATCGACAAAACCTTGTTTATTAAGAAATTAAAGGTAACACTCTATTGGTTCAAGCCTACATTGACGACATCATATTCGGCTCAACAAGCACGGACATGTTGAAGAGTTTTCATCAATGATGCAAGGAGAATTCGAGATGTCCATGATGGGTAAGATGAATTATTTTCTTGGACTTCAAATTAAGCAACTGAAGGATGGCATCTTCATCAACCAATCAAAGTACTGCAAAGATTTGTTAAAAAGATTTGACATGGATAGTTGCAAGGCAATGTCTACTCCGATGGGATCCGAATCTTATGTTGATCAAGATAAATCAGGTGTTTCAATTGATATAACAAAATGTCGAGGTATGATTGGTTCCTTACTTTATTTGATGGCAAGCCGTCCTGATATTATGTTCAGTGTGTGTCTTTGTGCTCGTTTTCAAGCAAATCCAAAAGAATCACATATCACCGTTGTTAAGAGGATCATGAAGTATCTCAAGGGAACAACAAATGTCGGCCTATGGTATCGTAAAGGTAGTATTTGCAAATTAGTTGGTTATTCTGACGCTGATTATGCAGGATGTAAAATTGATCGAAAAGTACTAGTGGTACATGTCACATCCTTGGAAACGCATTAGTATCATGGGCTTGCAAGAAACAAGCGTGTGTTGCTCTAAGCACTACCGAAGCGGAATACATAGCAGCAAGTAGCTATTGCGCTCAAATTCTTTGGCTTAAGCAACAACTTCGTGACTACGGACTCGATCTTAGATGCATTCCTCTTCTTTGTGACAACACAAGTGCGATAAACATCACAAAGAATCCGGTTATGCACTCAAGAACCAAACATATTGATATTCGACATGATTTTCTTTGTGATCATGTGCTTCAAGGAGATGTCGAAGTCACATTTGTGGATACTCATAATCAACTTGCCGACATCTTTACAAAAGCTTTGGTGCGAGAACCGTTTTACAAAATTCGAAGGGAACTTGGGATTCTAGATGAGTGTGATATATAACTTATCAAAATAACATCAAAATTTAAATGGTGCACTCTTTCTTTTAATATTTAGTAATTAATTGTTTACAAATGTTTTATTATGATAAGTATGCTTGCTTATGTGTTAATTTAAGTATTTTTCAAAAAAAAATTGGTGTCAATCGATTGATGGTAAGGTGTCAATCGATTGGTCCCTCTTAATTTTTCAAATTTTATTTTACAGAAAGTTTTTACAATCGATTACATGTTTAAATCAATCGATTGGTTCCCTATTTTTTTAATTTTTTTTTATAAATTTGTTTTCAACCAATCGATTGTATCTCCTACATCAATCGATTGGTCCCCGTTATTTTTTCAACTTTTTCATATAACCAATCGATTGGTCCTTGCATGTCAATTGATTGGTCCATTAAATTTTTTATTTTATATGTTTAGCATGCGCATGATTCCTTTCAATTCTCTCATCTCTTTAATTGTTGCCATGAGATTTCTGAGTTCATTTACTGATATACTCTTCCTATTGCATGTACTATTATTTTGTCCTTTCCCTCTTTTTCTCCTATTCTTTCTCCTTTTCCTATTCTCAAGTAAATTCCATTTACCAAGATTCTCCTATTCTTTATGTCACTTTATTTCCTTTCATTGCTTTTTATTTTTGTTGGTCCAACTACTTGATTCTCATTATTACACTCCACCACCATAAAGCCACATCTCTCCTCAAGCAACAATTCAACATTCATACGACTATTCACTTCTCTTCAAAGGTTTTTTGCTTCATCTCTTGATTCTCACTCCAAGCAACTTTCATGGCATATCAACTTTCATCCAAAGGCAAAGGCAAAGGCAAAGCTTCTAGTTCTAGAGGCCCCTTTGATTTATCAAGACTTTTCACTACAAAGAGTCAACAGGAAAGGTATGAGACTTATTTCTTCCAAAAGAAAATCATGAAGCCTAAGTATAGTACCTTCGTTTCTTTTCCTGATGATGTGTTTACCTTTCCTATTGTCTTTGAGGAATTGGGTTTGAGTGACCTCATTGGTTACAATACAAATTTTTACCCTGAATTGGTTAAGGTGTTCTACTCCGACATGGTGAAGAAGCAATGGAAATTAACATTTATGGTGAAGGGAGTCCCAATCTCCTTAATTGCATCTGATATATGTGCTATTTTTGAAATCCCTACTGGTGGTCACAAATTTGTTGGGACAATTGCTCCCTGGGAAAACTATAGCAAACATGCTTTTTACTGTAGTTTGAGTCGGTTGTCCGAGCATCAGTTTTATAATAAGAGGAAGAAGAGTTTTGGAGGCGATAACCCGTAGCGTGTCTACTGGTCCCCAACAAAGTTTTCTATTGATGATAGGATGTTGCATTATTTTCTAGTATATGTTATTGTGCCTAGATTTTCCAATCACTGCATTATAACATATCCGAAAATGATGCTCCTATATGCCATCAAAACTCATTTCCGTGTTGATTGGGGACATACAATCCTGTCACATATGATGTCTCATGACGAACATGCAGAGGGTCTACCATATGCTCATTTCTTGACCAAAATTTTCCGACATTTCAACATTAACCTGGAAAATGAGATGTGCTTCTCAATGGAAAAACCTTCTTTCATGATAAGTATCAAATAGGTAAATAGGAAGATGGGAGTCATTTTCAATCAACGGACTCATGAGATAAAATACCTGGACAATGTAGATGAAGAACCTCAACAAGAAGCCCACAATGATGATGAGTTTAACCCGCCTACAGAAGCTCAACCAGATCAACCTTCCAACCAAATGATAATGGACTATCTGCAAGGATTTCGCACGGATGTTATGACCGAGATTGGTCATTTATCATCGAGAATGGATCGTTGGGAGTTGTCTCAAGCTGGTTTTCAAGGTAGTGGTTATCACGGTGGTGGTTATCAAGGTGGTGGCTATCAAGGTGGTGGGTCTAATGATGGGAACAACAATCAGTGATTGGCTATCTTATGGTGTTTTATGACTTTGTTATGTTTTAATTCTGTTTTTATCATCTTTATTTTATGTTCTGTATGACTTATTTGGTTCGTTGTGTTGGAATATTTAGACATCGTTTGTATGGTTTAAATGCTTAAATTTCTCTTAGATATTATTGTGTCTCTTTTCCCTTCTTTTTGATTATGACAAAGAGGGAGAAGATGTTTGCATATGTGTTTTGCTTGTGTTGCTTAATACAGGGGGAGTTTTGTATGTGGCCATTTCTAAGAAGATAGGGGGAGTATGTGATCAAGCTTCAAATTGGTTGTCATCATCAAAAAGGGGGAGAATGTGAAGACAAGCTTCCTACAAGATTTTGATGAAGACAACATATCAAGCTCTCCATAACAAAAGAATGGGAAAAGAAGACAATTTCAACATTGCTCAAGTTTTTCATGGATCTAGTAAAGGTATATGGAATTCTAGACATTATACTCCTAGTGCTCAAAAGTTTTATCATACATTAAAATGATCACTCTAAAACTTTTTCTATTATCATTATTTATTTTAAAATGATGTTTAAAAATTGCATGCTCAAAAGTTTTTAACTTAGAAATTTTTTCAATGTTTTGGCCATGTCAATCGATTGATGCCTTGCTACAATCGACTAATCAAACTTTCTGTTTTAGAATTTTTCGTTTTTAAAGCTGGACCAACCGATTGGTGTTGTATGTCAATCGATTGATCCTAGTGTATTTTTTCAATATTTTACTTATGTCAATCGATTGGTTATGTGTGTCAATCGATTGATGCTGGAATTTCTTTTAAGAATCTGAAAAATTATTTCAGCATTCTTTGCACCAATTCATCAAAACTCTTCATGGCAAAAGCTTGCATCTTTTCATGATCAAATCTATGATTTCCATTCTAGCCATTGCCATGTTATGATTGAAGGGATGCATTCATACTATAAATAATCCTTATATTTTCATTACAAAATTCACCTCTTTAAAATCAATTTGCAAAATCTTTATACATTCATTTTCAAATATTTCTCATATTAAGATACTTTTGAAAAATAATTTTCATATCATTTTCTTCAAAAGTACTCTTGAGCACCTAGAGATTATTTTGTTTTGAACTTTCATATTGAAAGAGAAGAAGATTCTAATCAATTGATTAAAGTCTTATCCAATACAAATATTCATATATTCATTCAATTACTTTGTAAAATCCTAAGTACCAAGGATTGTTTGGTTTTAGGTGTATTGCTTATGATTCAGGATTGTTGGATATCAGTGTCAAGAAAAGGAAAGATTATTTTCTTTTCTTGTAAGTTAAGTTTTCAAGAGGATTATTCTTGATCACTTAGTTAGAGTCTTGCTTTAGGAGATCTAACAATAATAAAATATCTTACACATTGTAAGAGGACTGGAGTACTCTCAAGTTGTGAGGGGAACCAGTATAACTCCTGGTGTTCTTTACTTTCCGCTCTTTACCGCTTTTAATATCATACCAATCCTAAAAAGAAAAGAACCTTTATCCACCAAATCCGAATAAATTTCTAAAAGTCTTAATTCATCCCCCCCCCCTCTTAGGCTCATTCCTAACTTACAAAAATATGGGAAATTATCTACGTACATGGGAGAAGTGGGCCGACATGTGTCATCTCAAGATAGGTTCGGAACCCCTGATGGTTAATTTTTATTAGTATTTAACCAAGTGTTAGGGATCATTTTGAAGGTGGCATTTTTAGCATTTGTAGTAGGAGTACACTTGAAGTATCGAAGCGTTTATGAGAAAAGAGTCATCTCCCTACAAAAAAATGTACCCTTTCCTCCATTTGTATTCATCAGTCTGTAAGACCCTAATTTTGACCCTAAGATCCCTCATGGCATCATATCATTGCTCATTGCATTGCCTCAAGGATCATAGCATGTGTGGCTCCTTACCCTTGGGTTGGGACTTATGTGAGTTGGTTTGAGATCACCAAGCATGCTTGGATTGTATATTATTGCTTTTCTTATTTTGTTTACTAACCCAAAAGCATAAAAAATATGTCACTAACTTGTTTTGTTTTGAAGCTCAAGCAATCATGAGATCCCTTGCTCTTAGGAGGCTCCTATGCTCAATGAAGTGGCAAGATGAAGATGAAATCAAGCATGACAATGGTTCCCAAAGCTCTCAATCATCATATATGTTTCCCAAGTATCTCAATTTTCCAATTTGATCAAGATAAACCAAAGGGCTTGAGGATTGTTTCCCGAGGAAACCCTAATTCAGCTGTGCATTGACCGTGCCTTGCCCATGAAGCAATCTCAACCTTTGATCAAATTCAATCAATGGAAGTTCTTTAATTAATTATTTTATTCATATATGAGCCTATGTGAGTATCCTCAATCATTCATTCATCAAGATTTGAAGTTTGGACTTGAGAAGTTGACCAGTCAAGTCATCTGACTAATCTGAGATCCACTAAGACCTAACTTTGATGTGTTTGTCAAATGAAGATGACCCCAAGAGAATAAATGTTCTTAAGAACCATATGAACAACTTCCATGTTCATCAAAAATTAATTTGAAACTTGGAAGGTCATCATTCATTTCAAAACATTATAGGTCATTTTGACTGAAACCCTAATTTTAGGTCAACTTCCCAAGGACCTAACTCCTTCATTTTTTATGATTTTGAGGTGAGACCAACTGCATTGGAAATATTAAGATGTGTACTTCAAATTTTATGTGGGACAAAATTTCATAATCCTAAAATAAGCACATGTGATAATACAAAACATTATAGGTCACTTTGGACCAAAGCCATTGAATCTTGAAAAAAGTCCAACTTCAAGTGCCCATAACTTTCTCATTAAAACTCCAAATGATGCAAACTGTAATTCCAAATTAATCTTCTTGGAAAGATCTACAACTTTTATGTTGGAGGTCTTTCCATTTGAGGCTTGAATCATTGAAATAGAAGGTCTTGAAGTTGGTATTTTTTGGCAAAATTTTCAAATATATGTTTTGTGCATCAAACTTCAAGGTCAGTTGTCATAATTTTCCAAACTCCAAATAGATTTTTGTCCAACATAGCTTTTGTTCCTTATGTCAAGACCTTTCCAACCATTACTCACATGCCTATGTTTGGATTCTTTATGTGTGACTTTCGAAGAGATGAATATTTATGACCAATTATGAAGTTCACATTGAATCTTGAAATGCAAGCTATTGCAAGGAAAATTACACGTCCAAATCAACTCATTGTGTTATCAGCTTGCAAATCCATCAGCTTTTGGGCCTCACATGCGCCTGTACAGGTCCATGCATGAAGGACCCAAAGCTTCATGCACACGAGTTTCTCCTCACTTGGCATCAGCTCCAGCTATAAATACCTTGCCATACTCATTCAAATTTCACCCTGAATTCAACCTGAAGCTCTGCAGAATTGGAAACCCAACCACACTAAAGGAATTCTGATTTAATTTTCTCAAATTCAAACTTGAATTTCAACTTCCTTGGTTGATCTTCAAGTTCCAATTCCTAAGCCTTGCATCATCATCATTTCAAGATCAAGTGGGAAGCAAGAGATTGAGTGGATAGCGCTGCATAAAGCTGCTCTTCAAAGGGATTCCAAACTTGAGATAATAAGAAGGACCATTGTCATGAGTAACCAAGTTTAGAGAGACAAGCCAAATGGAGATCCTAGGAGATTGATTGAATATTTGTTTGATTGCTTGAGTTAATTGCAAAGTCCAAAGGAAAAGAGCATCTTAAATCATCTTTATGATCTCAAGAAAGGGACTCCAAGGGTTTTATCTCTTCTCTTATCTTTGCATGTTTAGGACTAGCCATTCTCTTCTTCTCTCCACTCTAACCCAAGCCAAACCCATTTTGTGCAAGCATTGACATTGTTTTTAAATTAGAAACCTAGGCCATATGCCTTTGATTTTTCAAACTCTTTTCATTAATACTTATTTTGAATGAATCTTAAGTCAACTTTGACCTCATTTTGTGAATACTTCTGACTTGTAAATACAACTCACTTCAAGTTGTTTTGTGGTTCCAATGGCCACCTTTGTTAAACCTTTTCATAAACATTAGCCATAGGTTTGAGTTATCATAGTGGTTGATGTAAACCTCACCTCATCCTTAGTGATTGGACTATAAGTCTTCCATAATTATTATAGGGTGGATCCCTCACTAGTATGCTGAAGCTCTCCTCACATGGTGGATTGTTGGTTTAGGTTGAGTTTTCTCCCTTTGATAACAAAAGACCTTAAGGCTTTTGATCAAATCAATTCACCAATCTTTTGAGATTTTTACCCCGAACTACGAGGTTTTGATCCTACCTTTGTGATGGTTTGTAGGCAATGGGTTTATCCATTCAAACAACAAAATTGTAAATAATGTATATTCTTTTCTCATCTCCCCAATCATGTTTGCACAAATATTTTCACAAATATCAACCTACAATACACTTTGCAAAAAGGGCTCCCTTAGAGTACTAAGGATGTTTTGGGTGCTTAAAACCTTCCCATTTCATAACCAACCCCCTTACCCAGATCTCTGACATTTTTATTAGTTTTTGATTTGATAAAACTTCTTACTTGGTTTTTGTTCTCTTTCTAACCTTTCCTTTGGATAAATAGAAGTGCGGTGGCGACTCGAATTATATGATTTACTTTGATTTAGTCAATAAATCTAAAGGTAACGAATACCCCGCTACACAGTCATTTAAACTTATCAAATTATCTTTATTTTATTGCTTTTACTTTCACTATAATTTGTCTGTCATTGTGTTTTACTGTATTTCCAACTCACCAAGAGTTACATTTACCTCTTTTGAACATTCCAAAGACATTGTCCACTAAAACATCATACACTCAACACTAAGTCCAGGACTTTGTAGCCGGTCCTGCAAGTAGTCCTCTCATAGGAATGCTAACGATTGTTGGCGAAGAAACAAATTGGCACACCCGGTGGGACCTCGACAATGTTAAGTGTATGAAATTGTGCAGTGGCAAAATGATGCATCCTCGACCACACGAAGAAACGTCTTCAGCGGAAGACACGACGACGTCCTAGGCGGTCGATGTCGGTTCCAGCATGGTGTCGACGGTTTTGACAACGTTTGTTGGTCCAATTCTGACACTGTTTCATCCACAAATGCCGACACCAACAACAATGGGAACTTCTGGGTAATATATTCCCAATTTTACGGTCCCCATGCACAGGATATTGGGAATGCCGATTGAGTTTATGGCAAGTATGCTTAACCTCAGTTCGACTTTCGGAGAAACATCATCATCGCCATTCCCACGTTACCAGGGGTTAGGACCTTTGGCAACTCCATTCGATAGATCCCTAGGTTTTGGACTGATGTTCCAGTCGGTCCCAACTTTTATTTTAAGTTCTGTCATTGTTATGAGACGGCAGATGGACGAGAGTAACCATGAAATGGTACATATGCTAACTCAACAGATGGGTACCATCTTGAAGCCTTTGATCCAAGATTCGATGCAAAGTTACCGACAATTGGCAACTCAAATGACAAGGATATGGGACTTTCTGGGGGCTCAAAGGGCTCTGTTTTTTCAGAATCCTACGCCTCCTCCTCGATCGGAAACCCCAATCCGACAAGAGGAAATGATGGATGATACTGTCGAACAAGAATATCAGGAATTCCAACAGATCCCAAGGGTGGCACGAAGGCCCCCCTATGGTAATGGTTAACAGAAACAAGGATCCCGACCAGGTGGTCAGACAAATTCGACATTAGGCAGCCGTTGGGGAGCAAAACCTAGAGTCTATCGTCGAATAGATCATAGTACGAAACGGAATAAGCCCATGCTTGTAGTGGCCGACTTACTCTTCACCCTTGCCAAACAGAACTGCCTAGAGGATGGAAAGTCCCGAAATTTACCAAGTTCGATGGGGATACCGAGGATTCCACCGTCGAACACGTTTCCAGGTATCAGACTAAGGCCGACGGCATAGCGAACAATGAGGATTTGAAGTTAAAATACTTCCCAAGTTATCTTACAAAAAATGTGTTTATGTGGTTCATAACGCTACCTCCACAGTCGATCAAAACATGGACACAGTTGGAGAGATTGTTCCATGAACAATTTTACACGGGGAAGTCAAAGATTAGCCTCAAAGAACTACCTATCATCAAATGAAAAGTTGTTGAGTCGGTTGATCAGTACCTAAATAGGTTTAGACTGTGGAAAGCGCGATGCTTTACTCATGTCCCTGAGCATGAGTTAGCCGATATAGCTGTCGGGGATTTAGATTATTCTATAAGGAAAAAGCTGGATACTCAGTATCTTAGAGATATGGCCCAATTGGCTGATAGGGTTCGACGCATCGAACTCCTGAAAGCTGACAAGACTAATACGGGTCGATATCATAAGAAAGAAAAAATATCATATATTGCAGTCGAAGGTTGTTCTTCCGACGATGAAGATCTAATCGACAGAAGCGAGGTTAACGTGGTGGAACTTAAGCCTGAACCTCCAAATGCGTGTAAGGTTTTAAAGTCTCTGAATGGAAAAAACCCCATCGAAGCCGAGAAAATAGATAAATACGTAGCTAATACTTATACGTTCAACGTGTCTAAGTGCGGCGAAATATTTGATCTGTTAGTAAAAGAAGGTCAAATTATGGTTCCCCATGGTTTAAAGGATCCCCCCTAGAACAAAAGATGAAAAGGGGATTCTGTAAATTTCATAATTTCCTTGGTCACAAAACTCACCAATGTGTTCTTTTCAGGGATTTGGTGCAAAAGGCTTTGAAAGAAGGAAGGCTCCAGTTTGGCGAAAGTCCAAAAATGCAAGTGGACTCTGATCCTCTGAAGGTGGAAGAAGCTTTGTACTCAAAGACTCTCGAATGCATGATGGTGGAGACTACTAATAGTCTCGTAGAAGCTTCTGAAGCAACGTCCTTGGCTGAATCTTTTGAAGTGCTGATGGTCGAAACTACTGAGGGTTTAGGAAATAAGGCTGAAAGGAAAGCAGAGTCGGCCTACCCCCAACCAGGCGAAAGTTTATCAGACTTCCAATAGAAGTGTAGAGTGAATGGGTCAAAGGCTCTGATATACCCTAAATGCAGTGTGGTGTTCGACGAGAAAACTACCGAGAAATTGGAGGCTGACAACAAGGCTTTGAAGGAAGAGAAACTTGTCGTCCCATGATTTGTGTTCGACAAGCATGGAGCACCTCGACGGAATGAAGAATATAGAAGGAAGTTTCAACGTCCCCGACCAAAGACTTTCATTCCGTCGACCGAAATTCCCCAAGAAAAGTGGATAGAGTCTGTCAACCAGAAAGGGGGCAAGAAACCAAAGTGGAGAGTGTTAGAGAATGAAACAACATCTCTAGAGAAGAAAAAGGGCTACATGATATCTCCTAAATACAAAGGAAAGAATCCAATGACTAGGAGACAATGGAGGCGTTACCAGCGGAACAAAAAAGCTTGGAGGGACATCACCACTCCATATTTGAAACCCGTGGAAAGCTATGGAAAAAAGAAACAGATACCAAAGGCATTGGGACCAGGACAAGGAAAAATGATGGCCAACTAGACAATGGCCATGACTGTTGACTCAACAGGGAAGAAAGAAGTGGTAGCCTTCCAAAGTGTGGAATGTTCGTCAGAAGTCGAAAAGCAGCCAAAAGACGGGGGCGAATCGAAGGAATAAGAACCTAAGTACTCCCCTCAACCAGAGGAAGGAGAGCCTGAATACATCCTCCAGTCCGACGAGGATTTTGACGAAGACATGTAAGACGAAACCAATGATGACATCTATGGTGATGAATTCGTTGTAAACTATGGCATTGTATCGGTGTTGCCTGTTGAATACGACATGGTATCTGAAGTCTCTGAAACAGAAGAAGATTTTGTGCCAGATGAAACGGTTGAAGGGAAACCTTTGTGCTACTACGTCATGAATAGAGGCGTAGTGGAGGAACAGAATGCCATGTTTGAAAGACCTAGTCCAGGGATGATGTATCATCTAAAGCCTTTATTCATCATGGAGAAGGTTGATGGAATATAGGTAAATAAGGTATCTGTTGATGGAGGCGCTGCAGTCAATATGATACCCCATACTCTATTTAAGAAAATTGGAAAGGGTGACAAAGATCTTCGATAACATAACATGGTCCTATCAAACTATGAAGAGAAAACAAACAATATAATGGGTGTTGTCTAGGTTGATCTTGTTATGGGCACAACAACACGCTCAATATTGTTCATGGTAATAGACTCCAAAGCTAATTTCAGTTTATTCCTGGGTCGAGAATGGATCCATGGGATAGGAGCGGTACCTTCGACGGTTCATCAGAGACTTATAATCTGGCGCAAATACAACATTATGGAGAACATTGAGGTCGACCAAAGTTATTATTGGGTCGACGACAGAGGCTCAAAGAGATCTTTCAACCAACACTTGGAGAATATAGCGCCATGCGATGATGAATCAGGTTCTTATACTTCTATCAAAACTGGTCGAGTTCTGAACTTAGACCCTGATCATGGTTTCATATTGGATAATGAGTAAGATACATGATCATAGACGGGAATTCCACCTACGGGGTGGCCTGCAGTCAATGAAGATGACTGCTGAGTCAGAAAGTTTGGCTCGAATTTTGGCACATTTGGCTGAAAACAAGAGAAAGTCGATTCTGGAAAAGGAGAGGCTTAAAAATTTGGCCAGTGAGGCCGAAGGTTTAGAAGATGGTCGACAAGATCAAACAACAAATTCGGAAAGCCGGAAGGTTGATTGCATTTACGACAATGAGCCTTTGGGGTTCGAAAAGAACCCATCATATGAATCCCAGAAGATGCAAGCATAAGATCCCCTCGAAGAGATCGATCTGGGGGACGGGATCACGAAAAGAGTAACCTATATAAGTGTCGCATCTCGAAAAATATGATTTCTCGCGATGTTCGCGGAAAAAATTATGTTTGAACAGATTCGCCATCGAACTTTATTTATCCCAATAAAGGGATAGGAAAATATCGATAAAACCTTTAGGAAATGGAATAATGGTCGTCGCAACCATATTCGGGTTCGGGAGTGGATTACGCAAGAGGAAGGTATTAGCACCCCTTCCGTCCGTTGTACTCAACGGGAACCTTTTAGTTCTAATTTGTGTTTCGAGTGTTAATTTATGTTTGTTTGTTATTGTAAGACCCCAATTTTGAACCTAAGATTCCTCATGGCATCATAACATTGCATTTGCATCTTGCCTCAAGGATCATAACATCGTGGCTCCTTACCTTTGGGTGGGATCTCTTGAGAGTTGGTTTGAGATCACCAAGCATACTTGAATTGTATATTATTGCTTTTATTACTTTGTTTACTAACCAAAAGCACAAAAATATGTCACTAACATCTTTTGTTTGTAGCTTGAGCAGTCACAAGATTGAAGGCTCATAGAGGCCCCTATGCTCATTGATATGTCTAGGTGAAGATGAAAGCAAGCATGGAAATGGTTCCCAAAGCTCTCATTCACCAAATATGCCTCCCAAGTATCTCAATTTTTCATTTTTGATTAGAGAAAACCAAAGGGTTTGAGGCTTGTTTCCCAAGGAAACCCTAATTCATTTGTTCATCAACTGTGCCTTGCTCATGAAGCAACCTCAACCCATGATCAAATAAAATCAAGGGAAGTTCTTCCATTCATCATTTCATGCATATTTGAGCTTATTTGAGTGTCCTCAATCATCAATTCATCAAGATTTGAGGCATGGACTTGAGAAGTTGATCAGTCAATTCATCTAACTATTTTGAAGTACACTGAGACCTAACTTTTGATATGTTGGTCAAATGGAGATGATCCCAAGAGAAAAAATGTTCTTAAGAACCATATGAACAACGTTAATGTTCATAAAAAATGATTTTAAGCTTGGAAGGTCATCATCCATTTCAAAACATTATAGGTCATTTTGACTGAAACCCTAATTTTGGGTCAACTTCCCAAGGACATAACTCATTCATTTTTCATGATTTTGACGTGGGATCAAATGAATTGGAAATCTTAATATGTATAATTCATTTTTTATGTTGAGAAAATTTTCATAATCCTAAAATAAATACATTTTATAATGCAAAACATTATAGGTCACTTTGGACCAAAGGCATTGAAATGTGAAAGAGTCCAACTTAAAGTGTCCATAACTTCTTCATAAAAAATCCAAATGATGTAAAATTTAAGTCCAAATTGGTTTTCTTGAAAAGATATACAACTTTTATGTTGAAGGTTTTGTCATTTGGAGATTTCATCATTGAAACAGAAGGGATTGAAGTTTGGCCATTTTTGAAATTTTCACATGTACATGTTTTGCACCTCACACTTCATGATCAATTTTCACCAATTTCCCAATTGCAAATGAAGTTTTGGTCAACATGACAATTGATCCTCATGCCAACAGCTTTCCAACCATTACCTATAAGGTTATGTTTCACTTTTGGAAATACCATTTTCGAAGGGATGAACAATTTGGTGCATTTTTGGAAACCAATTAAAATTGCATTGCATGAGTTCAGTACACATAATCTGCACGTCCATTTTGATTCTACTTGGCATCAGCTTGCAAATCCAAGTGGAATTGGGCCCTCCATGCGCCTGTACATACCCATGCATGGAGGCCCTTTCCATCCATGCACATGAAATGCTCATGCATACCAGCCATCATTTGTTATAAATAAGTGCTCAATGCTTCTCATTTTCACAACCTAAGGGCACCTGTTATGCTGCTCGAATCATTCCATAACCACACTCAAAGAAAGTCATTCTTTCATTCAAATTTTTCACATCTAAATTTCAATTTCCTTGATTGATTTTTAGATTTACAGTTCCTAAGCCTTACTCACCTTGATCCATAGAATACACTGTAAGCATAAGCATCAAGAGATTGTGCTCTCAAACTCCTCATTTCAGAGGTTTACATCCAAACTTGTTTTCTTCGAATCTACTTGTATATAGCTTATTTCTTGTTGTTGCTGGGTTGTCTGAAGTCCTCTCCATAGAGGCAATCATTTTGTGCTTTGAATTTTTAAATTACATCAAGTTTCAGTTGAACACCACAAAATTCAAGCTCTAATTTCTTTCTCCATGGAAGTCTAGAGTGAAATTGGTTGGTACAGGGGTGATGTACATCACCCCAGCTTTCATTTGATACCTGGATCGTGGCATTTGGTGGAGTTTTGATCTCTGCAACTTTTGGCCGGCGCCGGAAGTCTGGCCAGAGAAGACGGTGGTGTACACCACCGTCTGGTCTCCAGATTGAATCATGGCCGTGCATTCTTATTTCCAGATTAGATCTGAGCCACTCAATGTTATAACTTAATTAATGGCAAGGTGTTTTGCATTGACTGAAGTGCATGGTAGATGCGTGCATGTGGTCCATAGGATTTGCCAGCTCAA
This sequence comes from Lathyrus oleraceus, assembly GCF_024323335.1. Taxonomy (NCBI): domain Eukaryota; kingdom Viridiplantae; phylum Streptophyta; class Magnoliopsida; order Fabales; family Fabaceae; genus Lathyrus; species Lathyrus oleraceus. Next base: position 52,197,406 of record NC_066581.1, on the reverse strand, counting down.
TTAATGAGCTCCATCCAACGCCTCCTGTTTTTTCACATTTTTATTTTCTGATTTCATTTTCTTTTTTTATTTCTTTAATTCCATTTTATTTCCAAAAATCATATCTCCTTCATTATTGGTCCAAAAAATGTGAGACCAATTGCATTTTTCTTCTTTTAATTTCTAGTTTCCAAAAATGATTTTTAATATTTTTTATTTTATCATTTGATATTTTTTAGGAATTTTCTCTTTTCTGGTTATTTTTAATTCATTTTAAATAATTTTTGATATTCAAAAAATACAAAAATATTTTTCCAACCTCTTTGAATGATGATAGATCTATGAAAAATATTCTCATCAATTTATTAATTAATTTGAGATTTATTTGAGATTTTAATTCAATTAGGTTATTTTTTATGCATTTTAATTGATTAAAAATAGTTTCTGACTTCTAAAAATGCTGAAATTTTTTGTCAAACTTTGTTTGACCTTGTTGAACTTAGGATAATTCACTTGGACTTTTCAAAGTTGATTTGAAGTGAATTTGAAGTTTGACCTTTCTTTATTATTTTAATTCAAGTATTATTTTAATTTTGAAAAATACCAAAAATATTTTATTTGTTTCTTGACTTCGAATCTTCATCTTGCTTCTGTTTACTAATGTTTGACCTTGATTTCATATATCTTTGGTCAATGCTTGTTGATTACCTCATTTCATTTCCATTAATGCACTTTATTATTCATTTTCTTCTTCTTTTTTTTTTCTTTCTTTTTTGATCAATGAGTTAAAGATTGGTGGTTAGCCTTGATACATGGGAGGTTTACTCGGATAGTCGAGTAAGACAACTCGCATCCTAACAGTCGGGAAAGGGAATAGAAGACTCTAGACCTCTTTCTTTTTCATCCTTAATTATAAAAGGATTTGATGATAATTAAGGTGTTTTGACTGGATGACGATTACTCGGATAGTCGAGTAAGACAACTCGTATCCTAATAATCGAGAAAGGGAATAGAAGACTCTAAACCACTCTCTGTTTCATCTGAGTATTTACGAAAATAAGGTTGTATATGGTTGATGTATTTTAGAATGAACGATAAGTACTTGAATAGCTGAGTAAGACAACTCATATCCAAGCATTTGAGAAGAGGAGTTGAAAGCTCAAAACCATCTCCCTTTTCATATAGTTAAGAAAGCGATTTGATTAAGTTGTATTTGCGGAAAAATGTCAATTGTTCGACTCATTTTTCATTCAACTTATTGTAAAAAAATGTTTCGATTTAATCGGGGTATTTCAATTGAGTTTGAGAGAAAATACTCGACGTTGGATCGAGGTTTTGGATTTGTGTTTTGAATGAAGTAAATTTATTTAGTGTATTGCTCTTCTACTCAATAAAAATTGAATATATCTCATTGTAAGAAAGCCCAAGAGTAAGCTATGTGAGGTTGATGGCGATGCTTTAAAAGCGATCGACTTACAAGTATGTTTTGAATTGATTTGGAAAATGCGCACTCGATATTGACCGAGGTTTGTATTTACATGTGCATATGAATTGAATTATGAAAATGGTCTCAAAATGAGATTGCTTATGAATTTTAGCTTATGCAACGTGAATGCAAAATAACCAACAAGAAAATAAAGAGTCTCATTGTAAGGTAGCCCAAGAGAAAGCGTTTTGTGTGCTAAAGTGACCTAAGCTAAACAAAGGATAATGGTCTTACAAACATGCATGTAAGTTACAGGTGAGAATCCAAGTGTTTACAAAGTATCACAAAGAGTAAAGGAAGGTTTCCAAGCAAAGGTCCTAAGATGAGATTCTCTAAGTCCAAGTCGCTTAAGAGTTGAGTGAATATTTTTGGCCTTACCATTTTATCATATTTTGGTTATTTTTAATATATGATGACAATAAAATAAATAACAAGCAAATAGACATGAATGATGAGTTTGTACAATGATGATGATAATGAGTACTTGAATGTAAATGAACAATAAAATAAATTGCAAGGAAGTAAAATGCAATAATATAAATGTTAGAAGTTAGTAGTTAATGGTTAGTGGTTAGTAGAATATCATGAATGATCTATTGATCAACCATTAATAGGTTTGAAGTATTGAAGATTTAATCAACTCTAAACAACCATGGTCATGATCTAATAGAACTCATCAACCAAATAAATGTAACAACAAGTCAACAATAAATATTAAATGATAACAAGAAACAATGCAAAGGAAATGGTTTCATCTATGTATCAAATAACCCAAACATGGTTGAAATAGAGGCAACCTATCAATGCCTCAAAGTATCATGAAGGATCTATCGATCAATCATTAATAGGTTTGAAATATTGAAGGTTTTATCCACTCTAAACAACCATAGCCATGATATAATAGATCTCATCAACCAAATGGATGTGAAAACAAGTCAACAATAAATAGCAAATGAAACAAAATACTAAGTTTGATTAAAGATGGTGGATAAAAGTAGCAAGAGCAAGAAATCCAAAAAAAAAATGTAAACCAAGGTTAATCATTTTTTACAAGCTTGAGTCTAAAACCTTTCAAAAAAATCAAACAAGAATAAACAACCATTTTCAACACAAAAACAGAACAAAAAAGTTAACAAAGTTTAAGCTAAAATCATTATCCAAAAATGTTGAAAAATGGTAGGTTGAAATGATGTTGAACTTGGATATGAAGCAAGGGGTTTGGAATGAAAGTGTTTATGATGGAAGTATAGTGAAGGAGCTGAGTTATGAGTTTTAGAGAGTAAGGAGCTTTGAAAAAAAATATGAAAGAGGACCAAAAAAAGTTTGTGGGGTGACTTTTCTAAGTGAGAAAGATTTTTTGTTTTGACCTAGGTTTGGAGAGGAGAGTAAATGGTATTTGGACAAAACTTTTGGGGGCTAGGAAGCATGAAAAATGAGGGGAAATAGTACCTCTATTTATAGGGAAAGTTAGTGGAAAAGGGGGTGATCCAAAAAGTACACTGTGTAAAAAACAGACCTACTACAGCTGCTTGCGCAGGTGTAATCGGTTACCATGATTGGGGTAATCGATTACACCATCCAAAATGGTCTGGAACTCAATTTTGGGTCTGTGTAATCGGTTACCATGATTAGGGTAATCGATTACACAATCCAAAATGGCCTGGAAATCAAATTTTGGTATGTGTAATCGATTACCATGATTAAGGTAATCGATTACACAGTCCAAAATGGTCTGGAAATCAACTTTTGTCTGTGTAATCAATTACCATGATTAGGGTAATCGATTACACAGTCCAAAAATTGGTTTTTCCCTTATTTTGTTGGTTTTATTCTCCAGAACTTTAACCAGATAACCTCAGTTTTTCCCAGGTGTAAACACCATGCCTTGAGTCCGTGTAATGTGTATTTGGTTATGAAAGTTCAACGAAATTATGATGATGAAATTATGAAAGCATGCATGTGTAGTATGGCCATGGATCAGATGAAAGTTGTATCGGGGTAGGGACAAAATTGGGGTATGACAATAATTACTAAGGTAGGGTCAGAAATGAGGGCGAAGTTGATTGAAGTATTGACTGAATACAAAGACTATTTTGCCTGGGATTATAACGAAATGCCCGGTTTAAATTGAAGCTTGGTGGAGCACCAACTACCTATCCAACCTGGGAAAAGACCAATGAAGCAACACCATCGATGATTTACTCCAGACATCACCTTGAAAATTAAGCAGGAGATCGAAAGGCTCCTCAAAAGTTGCTTTATCATAACTACGAGGTACGTTGACTGGTTAGCCAACATAATGTTTGTCATTAAGATAAATGAAACTCTTAGAATCTGTATAGATTTTAGAGATCTAAATAACGCCACGCCAAAGGATGAATACTCGATACCCGTGGCGGAAACGTTGGTCGATTCAGCCGTAAGTTTTGAATACCTGAGCATGCTTGAGGGTTACTCTGGCTACAATCAAATTCTTATAGCTGAAGATGTTGTCCCGAAGACAACATTTTTTGTGTTATAAATAGAGGTGTTGTATGAGTCGTTTTTCCATATCTCATTTTATCATATTGCAAACATGCTTGGTGTTTTCCGCCGCTATGGAAAAGTGGTTTATTCGAGAGACAAACCTCCGATGTTGATGCTCTTCTGGAACATCAGTAGTTTCGATCAACTGAAGAGGGAGTTGGTTTGTTGGTTAGATGGAAAAATAACAAAAGGGGAAAAATTAGAAGTATTAAGAGACTCGATAGTATATTTGGTTGGGTGCGAGTCAAAACTGATAAGGATGCTAGGGAAATGATATTTGGACGAGATGACATCAGTTTGATTGTTGTAATCAGTTAGAAATGTTATGTTTTAAGTTTGCTTATGTTGTAGTTATGTTTGTTGTTAACCTTGTTGTAACAAAAAGATAATGATATATAAAAATCCAAGGTCACAAAATTAAAAGGAGATACTATCTTATGATGTAGATGTTGCTCCTTGATTCGGACAGTTGTTATTATGTCCTGGTTAACGTCATATAATACATAGTGTTATCATTTTATCAGTCGTATCCATTTCTGTTCTAATACGCGTGCTGTTTGGTCGTCCTTTTTTCTTTCTTCGCATCTCATCGTTGTACCAAACTATGTCACCTTTGTATGAAGGCCAGTATTCCTCCATTGGTAGCACGAAGAAGATTTTGTTATACACATTCATAATAGTAATAACCTTGTAAACATTAGATAGATGGTTGTAAGCGTCTTGGTGAGTATGTGCGCATGCTGCAATGACATGGGAGCAAGGAATACTAAAGGCCTGGAACTTTCCACAATCGCACCAACTTCTATTTAGTTTGACAACATAGGATAAATTTGGCCTCCCCACATTATGGTCCATTGTTTCTTGTATGCTGAAATTTTTCCTATGATGATCAAAGACTGTAACCGCGTGTGTGCTAGCTTTGATACTTTCCTCTTTCATCACTTTCATACAACATTCACTGAATATTTGACCCGACATTAACACTACACTCCATCTTTCACCTCTGGTTGCGAAGGTAGAAGCCAACCTATAATAGGTTGTTCTGACCAAAGCGGTTCTTGGTAGATTTCTAATGCCTTTGAATATGTCGTTGATCATAAAAATAGCAAGTGTACTATTTTTCCTATTATAGTAATAATGGGTAAATTCCCCGAATGTCGATCTCAAGGACTACACGTCAATATCGAGTTCAAATTATCATTCAATTAAACAAAAAATACGAATTGGGTCTTTAGATTCAAAATTATAAATATAAAGGCAATGGAAAATAAGGATGAAAATAAGAGTTTGCAAGGTAAGAGGAACAATGCCAGGGAAGGTGTATGATTTATCCCTGTAATAACTCTGAGTCACTATTGCATAAACAAATATCAATTACTACTAGTTCTCAAGGGTATTTTCTCCCAAGTCCTTGGTGAGAAAACCTTTAATCAATCTACCCTAATTTCTATGTCCATAGGCAATTAAGGTGAAGTTAAGCTTTATTATATCAAGAACACTCTGGTTCATACATGGTATCCCTAGTCCTAAGTGATATCTACTGCAGAGTAACCTTATGAAAACCTTATCAATGGCGGTCCAGCCTAATTGATAACCACAGAGCAATCTCGATTGGTCCGAAAGAGAAAGCATTAAACACATCAAAAGGTTACCATAAGGATAGTATTATAAATGCAAAAGAATACTCAAATTCGTTACAATTCTAAATCAGGGACACCCCCTAGCATTGAGGGATTTAGCTACTCATAGTGTTCAAAACAAATGCAAGATAAAAATTACACATTACAAGTATTTGGATGACTTCGATATTCAATCGCTTCCGCTCATGAAAACCTTCAGCTCTCCGAACTCCTTGCTTTCTGTAATACTTGATTGCTTGATAATACTGTGTTTTGCCTCGTTCCAAGATCCCATTTTCTTTAGTAAAAGGTTCTCTTATATAGTGAAAATTCCAAGAAACAAGTGGACATGTCCAAAAATCTCTCTCCAAGCCCGATAATCAAAAGCCCGATGAAAAGGGAAACTTTTGGGCTTGGGCTGACACGGCCCGTGTCAGCTGACACGGGAGGCCGTGTCAGCTCACTACTTCACTTGACACGCCCATGGGGGCTTGACACGGTATGGGATAAGGCCTGACATGGGCCGTGTCAGCTGACACGACCGGCCGTGTCAGGCCATTATTTTTTGCTTCATTCTACTTCTTCCTGACACGGGTGGCCGTGTCAGGCCTCCTGTACCGGGATTTTTCCACTCCTTTGCTTGCCGGAATTCTGCACTGTCTCGCTCCGAGTTCCTCGATTCTTCCACTTGGACCTGTTGGACAAAAACACAGACATCTTACGCGTAAGATCACGAAAATATAAAATAAAACTGACAATTAATAAAATTTCTTAAATAACTTACGGGAATGAAAATTAACTTTAAAGGTACCATAATGCGTACACAGTGTCTCAAAATCCTTGGTTTCTTGTCGGATAAGCAACGAAAATATAGTGAAAGTGGTGATTGATCACACCCCAAACATAGTTCATTGCTTGTCCTCAAGTAATGTCCTATATGACAAAGTTTCACTTCCTAAAATTTGTATCCTTACCATGATACTGTTGAGATCTTTCGCCAATGCCTTCACTCTCCCTTTTATAGTTCCTGCTTTTCCTAATGAGTTTTTTGCCGCACTTCCTCATCAAGGTACCGCTTCACCTGTCAGCTTATATCCAACTCTCACCAAGTCTCTCGGGGTTAAAGTGTTTTCACTCCCAATTCAGATTATGCAATATCAACTCATAAGTTTGAATAGTTTCTCCTTTAATATCAACTACACACAACACACACTTTTTGAGGTCTTTCGGGTTGTAAAGGGGCTTGGGTTATGGTGTGGTAAATACAAACAAAAAAGGAAAATAAGTGGTTTTGGGTTCAAAGCCAATGTTCATATTCTTTTCATTGTGTTTTATTATTTTCTTTTTTAATTACTCAGTTTTTCTTTGATATTCTCTTTTTTTTTCAACTGAGTGTTCTTTCTTCGGTGAGTGCTTCTTTCGAACCATTGACTACATTTCATTTTCTCAAAAAAATTATGGTCATTTTTTTTCTTTTTTTTTTCGTACTCACCTTGGTTTTTGATACTTATGGGGTTTACCCCAAACTTAGAATTTAAGACAGCTTAATGACACCACATTTACTCTGAACAGGGTAAGGAAGTGTTTTGGGCCGCGGGTTACATTTATGTGGTTTGACAAACAAAGGGTACAAGCTCAAATGGGGTTAACAAAGGATAACATTCACGGGATGGCTAGAAAGGCTCAGGGCTATAATCAAACAACATGCCTCAGTGTATGTATATATGCAGTGAAATTCCCAGAGAACCTACACAAAGTCAGAGTGATAAAGACATACCTGAATATCGCTCATGATGACAAATGTGTTTGGCTTTTTATGCACTCACCATTTTAGGTAAAGCTTGACAACATCCACAGTACTTCGAGTATGGTGCGGCTTCTTACTCAACTCGGAATGCACAGGGAACCTACGTTAGTTGAGCTTTAGAAATTACTTTCGATCTTTTCTTCAGCAGTATCGACTTTCTGGGAAGGTCCTTCACAACAAGCAATGGTAAGTGGAGTTATCATTTCATCCACTACCATTATTGATCATTACCTCATCCGACTATAATACCAAGAACCTGAAATACATGTAACACATGATACCCGACAGTAAAACTAAACCAAATGTGAACAGTAAAATTTGGGAACTAATAAAATAAAACATAAAACAAAACAAAAATAAAGGCAAAAAGCATAGAAAACCTCCCCCACACTTGAACTAAATATTGACCTCAATGTTTTAGAACAGGATAGAAAGAGGGTGACTCACAGTACCCCACTGAGGGACTGGGGCCGAAAGTGCAACATGCCCACACGAAATTCAAATTTTCCAACTTTTTCCATGTGATTACCTTCTCCCTTTTATGCAAGGAACTGTGCAAACCTAAAATAACAAACAAACACAAACAATAATTAGAAATAGTAACGCGTGGGTTGCCTCCCACGAAGCGCTTAGTTTAACGTTGCATGGCTCGACGGTTCATTCCCCTTGTTATGGGGGGTACTTCAGCCTCCAAACCTTGTTGCATCTCTTGTCCACAACTAGGAAGCTGTTTCTTTCATCAGTATGGATTCCTTTGTGCCACAAGTCCTTCTTAACCTTCATTTCCTTACCTTGTTTTCGTTTTTGTTTTCTTTCTCTTGGTTTTTGGAATAGAGATGGGAGTCTTTCCATTCAGGGTGGTTAATGGCAATGTTGAGAGTCGAGAGGTCCTTCTTGTATCTTTCTCTGATGTTGGTATGTTACTTTTCCTTCTCGCCTCTGTCCTGATTAATCCTACTTGATAGTCAGATTTTGTATCTTCCTCTAGCTCCTGGTCTTCAATAGCATTCAATGTTATTTCCTTGTCGTGAACTTTCAAGGTTAACATGTCCTGATCCATGTCGGGATTGCATCGACTTGTCTATATGAAAGGTCGACCCAGAATGATGGATGCCTCATCATCTTCAGGTATGTTTAGGATTACAAAATCAACAGGAAAAATCAAGTCCTCTATTGTTACCAGTACGTCTTCTGCTATACCATATGCATCCTTTCTTGAGTGATCCGCAAACTTCAGATTGGTCTTTGTATCACTAACATTTTTAATACCCAACTTGTGATAGATTGATAATGGCATCAGACTCACACTAGCTCCAGAATCTATTAGTACGTTTTTGAAGGTTCTTTCTTTAGTTGTGCATGGTACTGTTACCGTTCCTGGATTCTTTTGTTTGTTAAGAATTTTCTGCCCCAGTGAGTTTGCACTATACTTTTCCTTCCAGGCTACCTGTTCTTCTGCTGTTGGTTTCTTTTCAGTCATTACCTCTTTCATGAATTTCTTGTACATGGGCATTCTTTCGAGTGCTTCCAACAATGACATATGACCCTCAACCTTTTTAAACATTGTCATGAATTTCTCCAAGTCTGACTCGCTTGGTTCTTTCTTTGTCACTCTCTGAGTGTAGGGAAACTTAATCACCAGTTTAGTCTCCTTTATACTTTCCCTTTCAGTCGGATCGCCCGTTGATATGATTTTTTTCTTTTTAGCAACCTTTTTCTTTTTCGTCATGACATTACTAATATTCTCTTGACCCCTCAAATTTTGAACTGTTTCAGTTGGTAAGGAACCTAGTGTTCGAGAACTTGCTAGTTGTTGTGCTATCTTCCCCAACTGAGCTTCAAGATTCTTTAGAGAGGCGGTGGTGTTTTTCTGATTGTTTCTCGTTTCTTCTTCAAATTGCCTATTTTGAGTTGCCATGTTTTCAATGGCAATCTCCCAGTCTGCTTTCCTTGGAGCTTGTTGTTGTTGATATTGAGTCTGATATTGACCTTGACCCTGTTGTGGAACATTCCCTGTCTGATCTTTCTAGGAGAAGTTTGGATGATTCTTCTAACCTGGATTGTAAGTGTTAGAGTAGGGGTTATTCTGCTTTAATAATTTTATCTCTTCAATTTGTTGAGGAGTTGCAAAGCAATACATAGTGTGGTGAGGTCCATTACAGATTTCACACATGATGGTCTGAGCAGGTTGAATTTGAGCCACTTGTTGAGTACCTATATTCATCGCTTTTAATTTCTTCTCCACTTCAGCAGCGATTGTATCTTCCAAACGGATTTTATTTGCTTCTACTTTCAGGTCAATGACTCCTTCAGGTTTGCTTGTACACCTATCATATAATTCTAGATGCTCATTTGCGGCTATCACTTCAATGATCCTTTTAATACCGGTGGCTGTTGAGAAATTTGTTGAGCCACCGGTTGCTGTATCAATTAACTTTTTTGTCTTTACTTTCAACCCATTCACAAACATCTGCATTTGTTCAGTCTGATCCATATTATGAGTTGGGCACGCTACCAGGACCCTTTTGAATCTTTTGTAGGTATCTCCCAAAGACTCACCATCTTTCTGTTTGAAGTTCAAGATTTCATACCTTTTTCTCAGAAATACTGATGTGGGAAAATACTCATTTAAGAAAGTTGTTTCCATCTCTTCCCATGATGTAATACTGTCAACTGGAAGAGAGAAGAACCACTCTTCCGCCTCTTTAGATAAAGTGAACGGAAACATTCTTAACTTCTTTGCTTCATCAGTTGTAGCAGGAAATTCATGATCATCATCAAGCTATGGATAAGCTAGACATCAAATAACAAGAGTCGCCACCGCGCTTTTATTGTTTCCAAGGTAAAAGGGAAAAAGTACAAACAAAACCCAAAAGTAAGAAGTTTTCAAATCAAAACTACTAAATTATCAGAGATTACAGGTAAGGGGGTTGGTTACACAGAGGGAAGGTGTTAGCACCCAAAGTGTCCTAGGTACTACCAGGGAGCCCTTTGTATGTGCATATGTATTTGGTACGAAATGATGTTTACAAACAAATAAAATAGGGGGATGAGAAAAGAATTCATTTATATTTTTGTGTTTGACAAGACCTTCGGGCTTGTGCCTACGTACCAACATAAAAATGAGGGATCAAAACCTCGTAGTTAGTGATACAAATTTCAAAGTGGATGCAATTCTTTTTAACAAAAATTAAGTTTGAAAGACACAAAGGCCTAAAAAATGGTTTGAATGAGTTAGTTCTTTTTGGCTTTTCTGAAAGTTTAAGTCAAGTATAGTTAAGTTTATTTACAAATTTGATTTAAGAAAAGAAGTTTGAAAATGCAATGGCATAAGGCCAAAGTTTCTATCTTTTTGCAAAGTGGTCAAAGTTTAGAACAAAATAAGTTTAATCAAAGAAGATTTTGAAAAGGAAGGAAGGAGATATTTTGAAATTGAAGACACGGGGAGGAGATGAAGAGACTAATCCTATGCACAAAATTAAAAGTTAAGAGTTGAAAAGATCTGACCAATGGATATCAATCCAATAGACAAGAATGTCAATAAAAACCCAGAATTCCCTTGGACATTTAGAATCAAGCAATACACAAATGCACAATTATATTATCTTGAAGAGCAAAGGCATCAAATAAAGATAGGCACATCCAAGCTTTAGCCATTCCATGATCTTCTTCAAATTAGCCCATGTAATAGATGAATTCCACAAGTCACAGGTTTAAAATAACAGCTTCACAATGATCATGTTGCAGATGAACTCAGAGGGATCTTGAATGATGTATCAGATGAAGTTTTCAAATTGCAAGCACTTGGTTTCACAGAAAGTTGGCATTGGCCAAGTCCTTTAGCATAGGAATGTTGCCTAAGTTCTAAGTCCCTTTGTCCAAGATCAAGCCAACAGTCCACACAAAAGTTTTTTAGGGTTTTTGTTGTTATTATGTACATTAATGGTCAAAGACCACACAAGCAAGCAAAATATACACAAACAAGATATATCACATAATATGGTCCAAATGGACAAAGTGAAAATTGCATTAACATAAACAATTAGAATGGTATGAATAATGGCAAATGAATAAAAGACAAAAATTAAATGACATTAAAGTAAATGGCTTGAAGTTAAAAGTTAGTTCTTAATAAGTTAGAAGTTAGTATTGTTTTGCTTTTGCTTTTCATTTTAAGACATTGTTTGGAGAATACTCAACCCACTTATTACAAGCATGGATCTTTGAGCCAAGACATCTTCCAAAGGAAGGAAAAAAGGCTAAGTTTCCACATAATACCATAAAAGAGAAGAGACTTACAATCTCACTAACTAGAATGCTATGCCTTTTGTGTCACAAATTTAGCGTTATGTTAAGAAATCGTAATTGGACTTATGTAGAAGTCACAACTATTTGAGGTCAGACAATAGAATTTTGGTGGTAATGCATGTTAGAGACATAGTATAATGGACTATGCTCATGAAACATACCACACACAAAAAGAATATGCAAAAGAGGTGGCCTAATCTCATCCATACTCATGTTAATTTTTCAATCAACTAGCTTTAGGACTTTGAGATATCATAGGCCAAATGATATGAATGCATAAAGAATGGGGATGAGATGAAGAGGGAGGTGAATGGATCAAAACTCAAATTGATCAAAGGAGGACTTTTACCAAATTAATATCATCCATTCATTTTGGGAGATGGAATGTACATTCCATCAATCCCCTAAATCCAATGATATTAACTTGAAAAAATCAAATCAACCTTGACCAAGGCCCAACAACAATAGTCAAACTCAAACAAATCATCACAATTGGTCAACAAAAATTATTTGGAATTTATTCAATTAAAAAGACTAAAATAGTACATTTAAATTAAATATGGTTTGTCAAATTCCTAAAACCTCATCAAAACACCAAAAAAATGACCATGAGATTTATCATAGGTCAAACAAGGTCAAAGGACCTTGGAGAAAAAATTTCAGAATTTTTAAAGACTTAAAAGTATTTTTAAAGACTTAAAAGTATTTTTAAACAATTAAAAATATTCACAAAATCAATTAAATCATGAAAAATATTAATAATGATCCAAAAAATAATTTTAATTCAGAATATGAAAGAAGAATTTTTTTGAATTTTTTTGGTGAAACTCTCATTTTTTTGGATCAATATTAAAATTAATATGAATTAATTAAAATAAAAGGATTAAAACAAAAATTAGAAAATGTGAAAAAACACGAGCCACTTGATCTCCCTCATTAATTGAGGTGGCAGATCAAGTGGTCTAGAACGCACGTTCCATGATGCACGCTAGTCAACACATCCACACACCTGGTATTCACAATGGACACATGAGATTAAAACATTTTGGAATGATCATGTGGCTCAGAACCTGCCCAGCACACCACCGACGCTGGACCTCCGGTCACCTTCTCAGGCGAGGCTCACCGGACTAGTTCAGCCATCACCATCACATAAATGAAAAAGGAGGACATGATCTGAAATAAAAAATATCGTAGAGTCCGAATCTGACCTCAATTTTAACTAACTCCACATATATAGAAATATATGAGGAGTTAAATTTTGAGGTGTGTCAACTGAGTTGCTTCGATTTGACCTCTAAGCAACTCAATCTTCTTGCATACATTGGTAGGACTTCAGACAACCAAAGATCCAAGGGAATTGAGTAGAATTGAGAGAGAATCAAAGAGATGAAGTTTTCTGAAAATTACTTTCAATTCTATGCAGTTCTTGATGTTGCTTGCTTCAAACACGATCTTATCACACTTGAGAAGCTAGCAGGAAGTGATTAGAGAGGTTGCAAGGCTTTGGATCCTGGAGTTCTTGAATCTCCAACAGTTGAGATTCAAACTCAAATTTCAAATTGAAATTTCTCAGGTTTTCCTTTAGAATGTGAGGGGTTGAATGGGGGAAAAGCTGACGCGCAAGGTGTGATTCAAATGAGCACATAGGTCATGTATTTATGGCATGAATGAATGACATTTGCACACTTCAAATTTTGTCCAATTTTAGCAATGTTGATGGCACGAGTCCATGGGCATGTGCAGGCCTATGATGCAATGCAAAAAGGTCCAAAATGATTCCAAATGAAGTCTGAATGAAAGCTTGATTTGCAAGGCAAAATGAACTGAAGTTTTGAAATTTGATTCTTCCCAATTATGCAGCCCTAATAAAGCCATGCGCAGACCTAGCAAACCTCATCCAAAATGCATGAACTTGGGTTCTTTGGAAAGCTTGGATCAAGGGGAACAAGTTTGATGTTCAACACTTTTTAATTTAGATCTTGGAACATGGAGAATTTTGAGGTGGAAGTTTGGAAATTTCAACATGTTGAAATTTTTTCTAAGTGTCAAGCCATATATCTCAATATTCCACCTTGCTTAACTTTTTATGTGAGCTTCAAATGAGAAAAGTGTCTTCATAAAAGTTGTAAATCTCTCAAAGAAATTCAAAATGGTAACAAATTTCATGTCATTTGGATTTAGAATGATAGAGTTATGTATTTTTGAAGTTTGGAAAAATCACTTGTTCAATGGTATAGGTCAAAAATGACCTATAATGTAACCTCATATCACATGCTCATAAAAGTTGAATTAGCTCTCACTCCAAACATGAAAGTTAAAGTAGACATCTTGAATTTGATTATGAAACTTGGAAATCTTTCATCTCATAAAAATTGAGCAAGTTATGTCCTTGGAAAGTTGACTTTCAAATTAGGGTTTAGACAAAATGACCTATAATGTTTCAACATAGAAAATGATTTTACAAGAAAAACTAGCTCTAGGTCTCAACATGAAAGTTGTTATGAATGTCATTTAGAGTAACTTTACTCTTGGAATAAGTTTCATATGGTGAAAATTGTAGGAGATAGGGTCTAGGGAGACCCAGTTTTGATCAGATGAATTCATCTAGCCAACCACCATCAACCAACTTGCTAACCTTCAATTCTTTGGACTTTCTTGGCTCATGGTAGATCATATAGGGATAATATGAAGAATTTTTAAGTATCCCTTGAAAAATTTGATCAATTGGTGAGATAGCTTGTTGGAGAAGTTACTCAAGATACCCAGTCAAACTAGGGTTTCCAAGGCAAATCACTCTCAAACTCTTAAAGAAAACTTGATCAATATAACATGTAGTAATCAATGGAAATCATATATGATGCTCATAACCATTATTGGATCAATTCAGGGTTGTGCTCTTTGTCATGAGGGTCTTAAACCCTAGATATGAACTTGATAGATCAATGGAGATCATACCCTACCTACAAAAGAGTTAGGCAAATACAAAGACATATTTTTGTATTTTGGTTAGTAAAATGATGATATACAAGTATGATACAATCACATGGTGCTTGGTGAACTCTCCCAAAACAAACCCAATGAAGGAGGGGTGAGGAGGATGCCAAGGTATGATCCCAATGCTAATGCTTATGATGAAATTGCATGAGGGATCTTATGGTCAAAATTGGGGTCTTACAACTACCCCTATTTAAGGAAATTCTAATTAAGGAGGCGAAGGTTAAAATCTTCATGTCGACTCAATAGAATGGGCTTAAATAATAACATATAAAAACAAATTTTGGTCCCTGAGAGACCTCATGATGCATATGATATGAACGTAAAAGTAAATGCTCTGTGGGGAAATATTGCCACAAAGGAAAAGAAATCAGAGAGACCGAAAATCCGTAGGAGTATAATGTATTCCATAAGGAAAACTCACTAGGGAGACAGAGACTCAGGGGAACAAAGGAGTTATGCGTAGGCCAGGCTACGACTTAAAACTACTGGGGGACTCGAGGAATTCCATTCAAACATGGAAAAGACTCAGCCGGGGAACAACATCATCTGCAGGCGATACGAGTAAGTCGGGATAAAACTGAAATACTGGAATCACGCAGGGGAAACAATTTCACTAAGGAAATACGCACTTAACTCAACTGGGGAAGCAATAAACTTCAACATAGGAGGAGCAGAAATCTATTATCTACTACCTGTTACTGGGTGAGGAGATAATAAAGATCTGATAGAGAGGACATTCATCATCGATTAGGATGAACATATCAAGGATGAATCGCTGAGAAAAGTTGGGAGGGAGTATTCATTACCGGTTACTGGGTAAGAATAGCCTTGTTGGGGAAAACTGCAAAAAAATATAGGATTTACAACTACCAGTTACTGGGCAGAAGACCAAAGGTGAGAATATCCATCATCGGTTAGGATGAACATATCAAGGATAAACTCAACAGGGAAGAAAATCTGTCATCGGTTAAGATGAACATATCAAGGATAGACTTTCCTGGGAATGTCAAGGAGGATACCCGTCATCGGTTAAGATGAACATATCAAGGATAAATTAACTGAACAAAAAGTAGGAATTACATCTATCGAATGCTGGATAATACCGTCAAAGAGAAAATCCATCACCGGTTAAGATGAACATATCAAGGATAGACTCTGTGGGGGGGAGAAAATAGGAATTACATCTATCAGTTACTGGATAGAATACCATCAAAGATAAAATCTGTCATCGGTTAGGGTGAGCATATCAAGGATTAACTCTGCGAAGGGGACAAAAGCAAGATTTAAAACTACCAGTTACTGGGTAGAAGACCGCAAAGAGAAGGAAACCCGTCATCAGTTAGGATGAACATATCAAGGATTAACTCTCTGGGGAACAAGAATAGGGATTACAACTACCTTTTTACTGGGTAGAATACCAAAGGTGAGAATATTCATCATCGGTTAGGATGAACATATCAAGGATATACTTTCTGGGGAATCAGAAAAAATGAATCCACCGGGGACTCCATCGTTGGGAAAACAGGGGTACTTATGTCGGGTATTGGGCAAGAAGTAACAAACTGCAAACTACGAAGAATATTATCATTTACTGGGTAATAAGCTCTTAGGAGACTCAAAGTATCTATCTAGGTAAAAGCTAGAAAGAGACAATCAATCAAGACTCAACCCAATGAGGACATAACTCAAGGGGAGTGATTCCATCCAGATAGTCAACTGGGAAGGAAACTGAAGTAATAATCATCCACGAGGAACAACTCAGTGGGGAATTGGAGAAAGGTTAAAGTCTTTCTGCCTAAGGGGCTGACACTCTACAATTGAGGGAGGACAGACACCGAACTCGTTTGGGGATAAAGTACCGCCACACAAAGAATGAGAATTTTAAATCGACAGATCAAACAAATATAATGGTGCCAATATGCAATTATGAAATCAATATGAATGTATATGTATATATATGTATATGATGATTATGCTGACAAAACGATCACGAAGGATACAAAGGTGTCTCAAAGAATTTGAATCATTGGTACAATCCTTGGGCAATCCACAAAAAGAGGGAGACAACTGCCGGAGAACAGAGAAATCAACAAACCAAAGGCTCAAATCTAGCCGAGGGAGGAGATTTGCTGAGGAGAGGCGAAGTTATCGAGTCTACACGGAATTTTAGGTCAACGCCATATTAAATGGGAGACAACCAAACAAAACAGATGCTCAGAAACCAGGAGGAAACTCCGACTGGGAGCGAGTCGGATGGAGATTGGTGGGGAAACCGATGCGATCTACTGGGGAAAACATCTTACTCTGCTGAAGAAACGTGAACCCTGTTTGGGAATACAGAAACACTGTCGGGGAAATAACACGCCGCAAGGTACTGAATCACCCAACTTAGTTGGGGAAAAGAATCGGAACTCCGCTAGGGAACAAACACTTCGCAGGGGAACCGGATCAACACAAACAACTAGGGATACCCGAAGGGTTAACTGCTTGGGGAACCTTTGATGTTTAGCACTTAAGGACTTACTGCTCTTTGAAGTGTTGTTGATACTTCCTTTTTAATTGCTTTAAAAAATTCTTGTTTTTATATGTTTTAAGAAAAAGGATTTTGATTAAAAAATTTAAATTTCCAAAATGATCATTATAAAATTTAAACTATTGGCTGAAGTAAATAAGAGTAGAAACAATTGGAAAAAAGCTCAACTTTATTTAATGGGATGGTAGTCTGTAAATGACAAGACTGCATAGATTTTTACAAAGTTGGAAATGGTAATTTACATGGAAAAGGGTTATATTGAATACAAATGATCCTTAATCCTTCTACCAACTTTTGATGTCAGCCATGCTCAAAGTTCTCCAAAATTTGAAGATCACCAGAATGCAGTTACTTGCCATAATCCCTAATTTTTTCATAAGTTTCCCCAAGGTGGGGGTACTCAACTTATCGGGAAAATCTTTCTGTTTTTATGTCTCTAATTTTTGCCTGGACCGCCCTTTTAGGTTTTCGATCCACCGAGACGCTCTTTTTTGCCTAAGCCGCCCTTTCGGGTTTTCAACTTAGCGAGCTATTCTTTTCTTCCTTTTTTTAGGCGAAGTATTTCTTGATTGCATCTGCGTTCACATGACGAGTGAACTCTTCACCATCCATAGTTGTAAGTATCAAAGCACCGCCTAAAAAGGCTTTTTTAACAACATATGGGCCTTCTTAGTTAGGAGTCCATTTTCCCCTAGAATCTGGTTTGAGCGATAGAATCTTCTTGAGCACATGCAATGAAGGAATATCAACCTTCCCTGAACACACGAGGTCTGACATTCTTATCAAAAGCTTTCTTCATTCTCTGTTGATATAACTGACCATGACACATGGCAATCAATCTCTTCTCTTCAATCAAATTCAGCTGATCAAACCTAGTCTGACACCATTCAGCCTCAGTCAACTTGGCTTCCATGAGCACATGCAATGAAGGAATCTCAACCTCTACGGGGAGTACTACTTCCATACCATATACAAGAGAGAAAGAGGTTGCCCCTGTTGAAGTGCGAAAGGCTGTACGATAGCCATGCAAAGCAAACGGGAGCATCTCATGCCAATCCTTATACGTGACAACCATCTTCTGAATAATCTTCTTAATATTCTTATTCGCAGCTTCAACAACCCCATTCACCTTAGGTCTGTAGGGAGAAGAATTATGGTGTGCGATCTTGAAGTCTTTGCAAAGAGCTTCCACCATATTGTTATTCAAGTTTGATCCATTATCAGTAATGGTCTTACTTGGCACACCATAACGGTATATGATCTGATTCTTGATAAACCTCACAACAACTTGCTTGGTTACATTCGCATACGATGCCGCTTCAACCCATTTGGTGAAGTAGTCAATTGCCACCAAAATGAAACGATGTTCATTCGAAGCTTTGGGCTCAATCATCCTAATCATATCAATTCCCCACATGGAGAAGAGCCATGGGGAAGAAATAACATTCAATAGTGTTGGAGGAACATGAATCTTATCAGCATAAATTTGACACTTGGGGCATTTCTTCACAAACTTGCAACAGTCAGATTCCATTGTCAACCAATAGTAACCTGCTCGCAACATCTTCTTTGCCATTGCTTGTCCATTGGAATGAGTATCAAAGGAACCTTCATGCACTTCAGTCATCAACAAGTCTGCTTCGTGTCTATCCACGCATCTGAGCAAAACCATGTTGAAGTTTCTCTTGTACAGTATATCACCATTCAAGTAGAAATTACCGGCTAATCTTCTCAAAGTCTTCTTATCTTTCAAAGATTCCCCAGGCGGGTAAACCGAAAGGCATCACTCTATAACAAATTGTTCCCCAAGGTGTAATGAATGTGGTCTTCTCCATATCTTCGGGTGCCATCTTGATCTAATTATATCCGGAAAATCCATTCATAAACGAAAAGACTTTGAATTTAGCAGTATTGTCTACCAACATATCAATGTGTGGCAGAGGGAAATCATCTTTCAGACTAGCTTTATTCAAATCTCTTTAGTCAACACACATGCGGACTTTTCCATCTTTCTTCGGCACAGGCACAGTATTGGCCACCCATTACGGATACTCAACGGTCACAAGGAAACTGGCATCAATCCGCTTCTGCACTTCCTCTTTGATCTTCATAGCCATATAAGGATGCGTTCTTCTCAACTTCTGCTTGACTGGCGGGCATTCTGGCTTCAACGGCAATCTATGCTCCACAATCTCAGAATCCAAACCAGGAATGTTTTGATAGGACCAAGAAAACACATCTGAATACTCTCGAAGAAGATCAATCAACCCCTTCTTGACATCTGGACACAACCGACACCCAATCTTGACTTCCTTCACATCATCCTCGGAACCCAAATTGACTAACTCAATCTGCTATTCGAAAGGCTGAATGGTCTTTTCATCTTTCTCAAGAAGACGAGATAATTCATCACTCACTTCTACATGACTTTCCTCCCCGGCCTTAAACACAGAGAATTCAAAATTTGGAGAAGGAGAAGGATCATTGTATACAATGGGGTTAGAAACCAACCTGCATAATGATTTGATATTTTGATTTTAGAGAAGTGAATTTGTAACCAAATATTATGCAGAAGGAAAATTATATTGTTTATTTATGTTTTTGTGATTACCATTTTCAGAATAAAGAAAAAGTAAAAACAAGACATCATAGATGTGGATGAATAGAATTAATTTTATTAATGATCAATTTGAAAATGCCCAAACAATGTTCACTTCTCCCTTAGGCATAGGATAAGGATATTAAAAACATATAAAAGAAATTACTTAGATCGATGCAAAATAACAGGAATATCAACAGCAGTCCAATTGTTGCAAGCCTTTCCATGCGTCACAAAATTGGTGCAGTCTTCCTCTTCGTCATCCTCTAGCACATCAGCTAAGTGTTGTTCATTACCATGAATGAACCCTCCTCTACGGAAGCTAAGTTGCATATCTTCAATCCTTGTAGTTGACGAACCTTTCTGGAACCCCAAATCGGTTTTGCCTTTGTTGTCGGAGACCTCTACCATGCGCCTCAACTGATCAATATTGCCTTCTTCCACAATCTTCTTGGCATCTTTCAATGAGGACATAGGTGCCCCAACTTTCTTTTCAGCAGCAATAGATAAGGCCTGGAATGGAGTTCCAACCTCATCCTCAACTTCAATGTAAGAGAAAGATGACAAATGGCTAACCAACAACGCTTTCTCTCCACCGACAATCACAAGCTTCCCATTCTTCACAAATTTAAGCTTCTGGTGCAAAGTGGAAGTAACAGTTCCTGCCTCATGGATCCATGGCCTTCCTAACAAGAAACTGTAGGCCGGGTGGATATCCGTTACTTGAAAAATAATTTGAAAATCACTCAGACCTATCTAAACTGGAAGGTCCACTTCACCAATAATTGTCTTGCGTGAACCCTCAAAAGCTTTGACGATTACACCGCTATACCTCATAGGCGCTCCTTGGTATGATAGCTTTGACAAAGTTGACTTCGGAAGCACATTCAGTGACGACTCGGTGTCAACAAGCATATTTGACAAAGCATCTTCCTTGCAATTCATAGAAATGTGCAAAGCCAAGTTATGATTTCTGCCCTCCTCAGGGAGTTCTTCATCACAGAAGCTAAGATTATTGCAAGAAGTGATGTTAGCCATGATATGATCAAATTGATCCACTATAACATCATGTTCTACAAATGCTTGTCCCAGAACTCTTTGTAGTGCTTCTCTGTGCGCATCAGAATTCATGAGCAGAGACAACACTGAGATTTTTGAGGGGGTTTGGAGCAGCTGCTCCACCACATTAAACTCACTCCTTTTGATTAACCGAAGTACCTCATCATCATCATTGGCCTTCGCATCGCTGGATTCACCAGACTTACCCTTTGAAGCACCAACGAGATCTACAACAGGCACTTCCACCTTCTTACTCACAACTGATTCCTCCTTATCCTTTGGGAACACCGACCCAAACACTCGACCATTGCGGGTCACCTTGGTAACATCAGTAATGCTCACCACTGAACTAGTCGTAGGCAACGGGACCTCTTGACCACCTTCTATCATTTTAGCATTATACTGATACGGTACAGCTTTATTAGATGAATACGGGACCGGACCCGCTAACCGTATTACCAACGACGATACTGATCTATTGCTGACATTTTCACTATTGTTGCTGTCGTACTGGATTACCAACCTCTTTGGCTGCTTGAAAACGGGTACTATGACATTTACATCGTCATCTACATGACGGGTTTGAACAATCTGAATCATGCCTTCATCCATCAATCACTGGATGTCCCTTTTCACAACTTCACAACCCCTTGGGTTAACACTACAAACAACACAACCATCATGGTCATGCTCACAATCACTCACCAAACAAGCATCCTTATGCATTTGCACCAAGGATCTTCAGATAAACCGCACATCAAAAACTTTAAACTCTCCTGGACAACCATTCACCATATTCACAGAAGAGTTCCCATGACCGGGCAACGAGTTTGCTTTCACATTCGGCGCACGGTCCTCGAAGGACATCATTCCACTCTTCATCAGCTTCTGAACCTCATACTTGAGCGGATAACAGTTCTCAATATCATGTCCGGGTGCTCCTTGGTGAAAAGCACAACAGAGCTCAGGCTTGTACCACCATCGAAGTGGTTCTGGAATCTGTGGCGGGTTTCTTGGTTGCATCAGGTTCTTGAGAATCAAGGACGGATATAATTCTGCATAAGACATAGGAATCGGGTCGAAAGAGACCTTTTTCCTCTCAAAGTTTTGTTGATGATGATTGTTGTTGGTATTGTTGTTGTTGTAGGTGTTCGCTCGTTGTTGTGGTTGTTGTTATTGAAGTTGTGGTTGTTGAATTGGTGTTGATTGTTGATTGAGAAATACCGAGATAAGGAAAGATAATTGATGATGATGATGTTGACGGGATGTTGGATTCCTTCTGATCTGAGGCCTCCTCTGCCTCCCACTTGAAATTGCATTTGTTTTACTATCCTTTTTCTTGCTTAAACTGCTTCCATACCTCTTACTTGTCGATACCTCATCCTTCGACAAACGTCCCTCTCGGACTCCTTCCTCAAGCCTCATCCCCATGTTTACCATTTCGGTAAAGTCACTGGGGGCACTAGAAATCATTCGTTCATAATAAAATGAACTCAGGGTCTTCAGAAAGATCTTTGTCATCTCTTTTTCCTCCAAAGGAGGAGTGATCTGGGAAGCCAATTCCCTCAATCTTTGTGCATACTCTTTAAATGTCTCCTTATCTTTCTGAGACATAGACCTCAGTTGGTCTCTATCAGGTGCCATGTCCACATTGTACTTATACTGCTTGATAAAAGCCTCTGCCAGGTCATTGAAAGTACGAATGTTGGCACTATCCAACCCTATATACCAACGGAGTGCAACACCAGTCAGACTATCCTAGAAATAATGAATTAACAGTTGATCATTATCGGTATGAGTAGACATATTGCAAGCATACATCACTAGATGACTAAGCGGGCAAGTGTTCCCTTTATACTTTTCAAAGTCAGGCACTTTGAACTTCACCGGGATCTTGACGTTGGGCACTAAACACAACTCAACAACACTCTTTCCAAACAAATCCTTACCTCTCAGCGTCTTCAATTCCTTGTGGAACTTAAGAAACTAATCCTTCATTTCATCCATTTTCTCGTAGACATCCGGACCCTCAGACGGCTCGGAGTAATAAATGGTGTCCTCTACACGAGGTAAGGTATGCACAACGGGAGGTGGCACAGACATGATCAGGCTAGATGCCGGCATGGAAGTAAAGGTAGGCGCAAAGCCTTTAGGCATGAAGTTGGACGACATTCCCACGGGAATTCGGCAGGCACCGTAGGCGTAAAATGGGCGGTAGCAGCAGGCATGTTAGAGGTAGCCACCTCTGAGATAACTGTCCTCGTAGGAGGAGTTGCAGGCATTGGAAAAGATTGACTCTGAGCAGCAAGAACTGACTCTATCATGGCAGTCAGGCGGGCGATCTCGTCCTTCAACTCTCTGTTCTCTTGCTCTAGATGCTCCATAATTTTGAGATGATTAGCGCGGGTGTTATACCGATGAGTCAGCTTGGCTAAAGCACGGAAGAAACACTAATGAAACATCTGGTGAAAGAGAAACCTTCTTATACAAATGATATATGAAATGCAATGCTTGTTTATTTATTTTTGTTTTCAAGGAACTTACTATATCATTTATAAACATATATATATATATATATATATATATATAATATTATATATATATATATATTATATATATAATATATATATATATATAATATATATATCAATAATTGCAATAATTTTTATATGACCAAAAATCTCTTTTCATTTATATAATTGGAAGGATTACACTGAGTACAATTTCAGAAACTAAATGAAAAATACAAGAGAAAAGGAGACTAGTCATCCTAAGGATCCCTAACAACATCAGAAGATCTGGCTGAAGGCACGTACTTCCTTCAAATGTGTCGAATCTCGGTCTCAAAAGAAGCCTTCATTTCATCCTTCTCGAGAACAAGATGATAAACAATCTTCTTCCAAGTAACGGAAGGCTGAGGCATGCTAGAAGATGAAACCTCTGGCTCTCTCTGTCTCTTGGTCACTCGGTCTTCAAGTAGCTTAATAAGTGCATCTTTGTCCTTAGACTCCATTTGCAACTCTTCATGCTTCTTGCTCAAAGCACGGAAACGCTCTTCCCACATATCCTTCTTTTGCTTCATCTTGGCGAGCGCGTCTTCCAACTCCTGTACATCTTGGTTAGGGAGAGTTAATGGCTCAACCACAACTATAGACATAGGTCTTTCACAAGGATAAGGCATCTTCAACTCCAAAGCTCTCTTCTTCACCCAAAGAGTGTAAGCTTCCAAAGCTACACAATTGCACGGACCAAGCTCAGATCTTCCTTTCCTATGCACATTATGTGAAGCATGCACAATCTTCTGCTTCAAATGTTGGGGATCTTTACCCTCTTGATAGAAAAGACTTTCTAACAAAGTGTTATTAGGTTTGTCTCTCAAGGGGAACCCAAGTTGACGACGAGCTAAAGCAGGGTTGTAGTTAAGTCCTCCTTGTGTACCAATCAGAGGCACATTAGAGAATTCACCACAACTATCAATAATCTCCAAACTTCTCAAAGATGGATCATACCAAACTATATATCATTAGTGAGAGACATAAGTCTCTGAGACCACCTTAGACATTGTTTGTTCTCCACAAAAGCAGGTGCCTGAGGCAAGTGCGAAATAAACCACTTGTACAGAAGAGGAATACAACAGATAATAGTCTCACCACCCTTAGAATTCCTTAGATGCAAAGAGAAATACATATCACCACACAAAGTAGGCACATGATTCTCAATTGTAGCGGGGTATTCGTTACCTTTAGATTTATTGACTAAATCAAAAGTAAACCATACAAGTCGAGTCGCCACCACACTTCTATTTATCCAAAGGAATGGCTAGAAAGCGAACAAAAACCTAATAGTTTTATCAAATCAAAAACTAGTAAAAATGTCAGAGATCGGGGTAAGGGGGTT
The DNA here is from genome assembly GCF_024323335.1 of Lathyrus oleraceus. Taxonomy (NCBI): domain Eukaryota; kingdom Viridiplantae; phylum Streptophyta; class Magnoliopsida; order Fabales; family Fabaceae; genus Lathyrus; species Lathyrus oleraceus. The sequence continues at coordinate 52,172,593 of NC_066581.1, read as the reverse complement.
GGTTATGCAATGGGAAGGTGTTAAGCACCCAAAACATCCTAGGTACTCCTAGGGAGCCCTTTTCACACTTGTTGTAAGCTTGGTATTTTGTGAAAATTTGTTTGTGCAAACATGATTGAAAAGATGAGAAGAGAATATACAAGTTATTTACGATTTTGTGTTTGAATGGATAATCCCATTGCCTACGTACCATCTTAAAAAAAAAGATTAGGATAAAAACCTCGTAGTTCGGGGTAAAAAATCTCAAAACAAGTTGGTGAATTGATTGGTCCAAAAGCCTTAAGGTCTTTTGTTATCCAAGGGAGAAAACTCAATCTAAAAACCACAAATCCACCATGTGAGGATAGCTTCAACATGCTAGTGAGGGGTTAACCCTATAATAAGCATGGAAGACTCATTGTCCATCACTAAAGATATATGTGAGTATTACATCTACCTTAAGGATAACTCAAACCTAATAGCTAATGGTTATGAAAAAGTTTTGATAAGAAAGTTGCCATTGAAACCACAAAAGTATTTGAATGAGTTATATTTACCAATGAAAAGTATTTACAAAGTATGGTCAAAGTTGACTTAAAGATTCAATTCAAAATAAGTGTTATGAAAATAAAGTTTGAAAATCAAAAGCATAATGCTTAGGTTTCTAATGTTTGAAAGCAAATGTTAAATGTTTGCACAAAGTTTTGGCTTGGGTTAGAGTGGAGAGAAGAAGAAGAATGGATAAAGTCCTAATCATACAAGAGATGAAGGATAAGAAACATGACCACAAATGGAGTTCCTCTCTTGAGATCATATTGATGATCCAAGTAGCTCCCATCCTTTGGAATATGTAAGCAAAATAAGAGTAAACTCAAGCAATCAAATTAATCAAGCAAGCTCTTAGAAGATCCCCAATGGCTCTTGTATCTTTCACTTTGGATGATCATGGCAATGGTTCTTCAATTTGGCTTAATAAGGATTCCCTAGCACAAAAGCACACACATAAAAAAATTCTATCAAGCAAACAAAGAATGAACAAGAAGGAGTTTAGAAATTGGTCCTTCTGTCGCAACCTGAAAAATACAGTGCGCGAAAAAACAACCGGCGAAAGAAAATGACAGAAGAGTCGCCACCGTGCGTTATTCATCCCAAAGGAAGGAAAGGAAACGCTTGAAGTAAACCTGAAAAAAGGAAAGGGCAAGACGGGGTCTCGCAACCAAATCTTGGGTTCGGGAGTCGGTTATGCGAAGGGAAGGTATTAGCACCCCTACGCATCCGTAGTACTCTACGGGATCCACTTTTGTGACTCTTGTCTAAAGGGTGTGGGTTTAACTAATGTACTCTTTACTAAAAGAAATGTTAGATGGAAATGACTCGCGCGGATGTCGCATCCACTGCATACGTATCTCATCTGAATATGAGAATCAGAGTCTTCGTAGCTCGGCTGACCTATGGGTTGGGGGGATGTGTGCTCGCTAAGACATCGCGTCTTATGCCTACGTATCTCATCTGGCCTGAGAATCAGAGCAAAACGTAGTTCGGCTAACTACGGGGTTATGGATTGGGTTTTGGACGAACAACGTTACTACGCAATCTACCGGATGCTCGACCTTTGGAGACTTACTCGCCTGTAGTAGAAGGAGTAAACGTGTTGCTTTGGGTTTTAGGGTTTGTTTGCGTTGTAGGAACGCGCATGCAAAAAGGAAGTCCTAGGCGAAGGAACAGTGCTACCTTAATTGGCATGCAGACGGGAGACTATTCGAAGCCTCGTGTCCTATGGGGAAACGACCACACCACACGAAACATGTATCTTAAAGTAAAAGGAAAAAGGGGAAAAATACCACACGGATGAAGATCCGAAGCTACAACAATTAAAGGGATAAGCAACTCTGAAACCCCTCCAGCTAGATCATCAAAAAAGTCAGTCAGTACGGGTAATCGGGATAAACCTCCAGATGGCATCCCTGCAAGAGTATGTGAGCCCTCACAAAAACTCGACAAAAGGTTAGAGTAACAGGATGAAAACAAGAGAAAACAATGCCATGGAAACACAAGATAGGTTAGGACAGAACAGAACAAAAAAAGCAAATACTGTCACGTTCGCGACTGCTTCGCCTAGCGAAAGCTTAGCGAAGCTTCGATGCGTGCTCACCTAGCGAAGCGGCTAGCGAGCGCCTGCGGGTTTTGGATTCCTCCTTGATAACAGTTCGATCTCTATGATCCGAAACCCTGTGGTATCCATCTCATAAACGAAAATGATTAACATTCAAGGTATTGTTACACATTCATGCCTATTCTAACCCGTGGGCAAAACCTGATATTACCTCATACATTCATAATATTCAAATTCAAGGTGTAAAGTAATAGGAGCAAAGGCATACCTGATGAGAGAGACTGATTAAGATTGAATGGTACGGCTGGATCTGCAAAATAGTACTAGGGTTTGTGTGAGGCGGAGTGCACTTCTCAGAGCTGCTTGAAGGTTTCTGCAGAGTAGTTCCTAGGTCTCTTTCTCCAGTCTCTGGTCTTTTCTGTTCAGCCAGTGTTCAGTAGTGTTCAGGGTTTATTTCATTGACCACTCTGGTATTTATAGGCCAAATTTCGCAGCTTGTGGGCTTTGGATGAGGACAGCTCAAGCCCAAAATCTTTCTGATATTTTCTGCAATACGCGCCCTTCGCCTAGCGAAGGATCTGCTCGCCTAGCGAGCATGACAGTGCTCTTCGCTAGGCGAAGCATCTGCTCGCCTAGCGAGCATGACAGCTCAGCAGCAGATTCTTGCTTCCTCCATCTTGGCGATTTGTACGGCGAATAGGCCCCATCTGGCCCTGTTGGTAGTACCTCAAGTTTTTTTTTACTTGTGTCGACCGATCGTCTGAATAGAGCCCCCAAAGTGTCTTGGATGATGCTCAAGCTTCTTGGAGCTAATTCTGATTGACATGATGCAATGTGGTATGAAATGCTAAATGAATGCATGAATGAGGAGGGCAAATTTTGGGGTGTTACAGCTGCCCCTATTCAATCATCAGCTAACCCGAGTAGGATGAAAGCGAACAGTTTATCAGACAAACGGGGTGAGTTGTGATTGAATACCAAAGACAGACCGAAAATTTGTGCTCCGAGCACACCACAAAAATGCGGAAATACACCGCGCTGTTTATTTTTCTTCTGATCCTCTGGCTGAATCTGAATTAGTCTTCTGACTTAATCTGGAGTTTCGATTCTCTGGCTGAACCTATACTCAATTTAGTCCTTTGGTTGGATATTAATTTTGATCCTCGGGCTGGATACGATTTTGATCTTCTGGCTAGATCTTCTTTGTTTCGATTCTCTGGCTGAATCTACTTTCTTTGATTCTCTGGCTGAATCTACTTCGATCTTCTGGCTAGATCTGAATTGTTTTGATTCTCTGGCTGAATCTATTTCCGGTCTTCGGGCTAGACCTGACGTCGATCTTCTGGCTAGATCTGGATTGTTTTGATGATAAATTCCCATCATTAGGATCCCGCATCTGAGGCATGCGCTGGTTGACCCTCTTTTGAGATCTACACCCAACCTGCAGCTTCGAGAATATTCCACTTTTGGGCTCCGTACATATTCTTCGGGCTAGAACATGTTGTAACGACTCCTCAATTAGACTTGGGCTTGCTGGGAAAATAAAGCTTGTAGGTGACTTCACCGGGGGATCTCCAAAATGAACCTTAGGCTGACTCTTGGGAAAACGATTCTCAGGCTGAATCTTCGAAATGACCCTCAGGCTGGATCACTGGAACACGATTCTCGGGATGAATCTTCGAAAATGACCCTCAGGCTGGATCACTGGAAAACGATTCTCAGGCTGAATCTTCAAAAATGACCCTCAGGCTGGATCACGGGAAAACGATTCTCAGGCTGAATCTTCCCAACGACCCTCAGGCTGGATCACTCACGCTTGATCCTCTGGCTGGATCTCATGACCTTGGTTGTAAAGTAATTCTTCAGTCTGCTTGAAAGAACCTGTTTATCAGCTTATGTGTATGCTTGATATGATATGCATGCAAATGCAAATGTTATGCATGGTGTAAAAAAATCTGCTTGGGGAAGCAAACTCCGGTAGGGAACAGATCGCTGTATCAATCCTTGAATGCTCTGTTGGGAACGATCCGTCTGCCGGGACCAATGAGCCAAAAATAAATTGCCTGCTTGAAAAGTTGACCTTGCGGGGGGAATATCAACTATGGAAACTTTGTTCGGCGAGGCTCTGTGGGGAAAACACTTCCTGGGGAAATGTTGTAGGAAACGACCTTTGCTGGGGATATGAACTTGCTAATCACTCTCAAGCTGGGGATTAACAAATCTGTTAAAAATAATCTGCTAGGGAATGAGATGAACACTGGGAACACCACCCTCTCATCTGTTGGTTATGCAACCACTCCGCTGTTGCTAGGAAGGTACAGTCTGACACTGTCAACTCCAATGGGGATATATAGTCTGGATACTGTCAACTCTACTGGGGCTAGACAGTCTGGATACTGTCAACTCTGTTGGGGAACATGCTCTGCTGAGGAGAGACTTTGTCAACCGCTTGGGGATGAGGATTCATGACTTGGCATCCGGTTCCTATGACCTGCAACCAAAAATACACGTATGCCTCGGGGGAATTACTCGGTTTGAATTCACCGTCCGGGATTAAGCACATTCAAAGCAATTTTAAATGTTTTCCTGTGCAAATCATCTGCAAAAGCCACCATTATGTTCATATGCAATATGTTTTATAAAAAATTCGGACATTTTTGCAAACAAACTGATAAATGACAAATAAAAAGGCTTTTTAACTGAATTATTCGACTCTTATTGGGGAGAAAATTTGTGCCAGGAATAGGCGAGGGTATCAGGAAGCTGATCCCTGAAAATAGGTGATCGCTATAAAAAGAGAACTATCCTAATGGCAATGGGGATACGGGGTCCCACTGAGTTTCGACTCTGCTATGACTCGTATGTCCTCAAGACGCTCTGCTCTTCTTGCTTTCTGAAGTGGATGATTAGTCGATCTTTAACCTTCGAAGATTGCCGGATTGAATGAAACGGTGATATAACACTGATGAACTCAGATCACAGTCGTTCGCTTATTCCCTAACTTTTGCGTGGACCGCCCTTTTGGGTTTTCAATCCACCGGGATACCCTTTTTTGCCTGAGCCGCCCTTTTGGGTTTTCGACTCACCGGGTGTACTCTTTTTTTATATCCCTAATTTTTTCCCGAACCTCTTTATTCTTTTTTTTTTCGGTTCGTCGGGATGCCCTTTTTTTTTTGCCTGGACTATTCTTTTTATCGTCCAACGGGTCTATTTTATGCGAAGTATTTTTTAACTGCGTCTGAGTTGACAGGGGACGGGAAGTCTTCGCCATCCATGGTTGTTAGCATCAGAGCTCTTCCAGAGAAAACTCTTTTAACCATGTATGGACCCTCGTTGTTCGGTGTCCATTTGCCCCTGTGATCTGTGTTGGGAGGAAGAATTCTTTTGAGTATCAATTCACCGACTTGATACTCCTGAGGGCGCACTTTCTGACCAAATGCTTTCTTCATTCGTCTCTAACCGAGATACGTCAATTCTGGGTACGTAGTTCCAGCATAGCACCATTTCCCGTTGGTTTGATTGATGACCAAAGCTGAATCTCCGTATACATCCAGGGTTTTAATCTGTATATTGACGGCTTCCTCGAGTCTTAGGATACAAGCTTCGTATTCGTATTCATTGTTGGTGCAGGGAAAAGTTATTCTGGCACCAAATGGCATATGAACCCCCTTCCGGTGTGATCAACACTACACCAACTCCGCGACCATTGACGTGGACCGCCCCATCAAACATCATAACCCATTTGGATTCAGGGTCAGGCCCCTCCTCCGGGAGTGGTTCCTCTCAATCTTTCGATTTGAGAAACATGATGTCCTCATCAGGAAAGTCAAACCTCATAGGTTGGTAATCATCAATCGGTTGCTCTGCAAGATAGTCTGACAAGACACTTCCCTTGATGGCTTTTTGTGAAAGGTATTGGATGTCATACTTTGTCAGTATCATTTGTCACCTAGTAACCTTTCCGGTAAGTGATGGCTTTTCAAAAATATACTTGACTGGATCCATTTTTGATATCAATAGAGTCGTGTGAGTCAACATATACTATCTTAGTCGGCGAGCAGCCCATGCCAAAGCGCGACAAGTTTTCTCGAGCAATGAGTATCTTTGTTCACAGTCGGTAAACTTTTGCTAAGGTAGTATATTGCATGCTCTTTTCGACCTGACTCGTCATGCTGACCGAGCACACAACCCATTGACCTTTCTAACACAGTCAAGTACATGATCAACGGTCTTTCCTCTCGGCCTGTAGACTTGCCCCGATCTTGATCTCTTTCTTGTCATCTGCGGTACCGATGCTGACAGTCTCAATCACCTCCTGATAAGGTGTAATAGCTCGGTCCTCCTGTTTCAACAATCTGGCTAACCCTTCAGGCAATTCACAATCTTCCTCAGCCCCTTCTTCGGCTTGATAGATAGGATTGTCGAAGTCATACTTGGCCATAGCAGTGTCGTTAGCAGTGAGATCCGGGTGATCAGCTCTGCATGATGGAGGATCATGCTTTACCTTAGAATGAGAGATTTTTTTTTTGAAAGAAAGAAAAAACGAAAAAAGAAACATTGCCATTTTTTTTGTAAAAGTAGAAAAAAACCGAAAGAAAGAGAACACAAAATTGTTTGCAAAAAGCTGTCCTTTATTGATGATAAAAATAATTGCGAAATGTAACTAAATGGATGGCCCTACAAATGAGTCGTTACACCTTGGGCAAAGTGTAAGACTTTATTATGCATGTAATAAAGGAAAACAATAAAAATCACTCTTTCAGTAGAGTAACCCGGATGTTTTTTTTCAGACGACCAATTGTCGAGATTTTCTCCCGGGACACACGGGCGAATCCAGCTATCTAAGTCACAGTCGCTGTCAGCCTTGTCTTCATCTGCAGCATTGACGATGTGGGGAGAAACTAAACCCCCGCTGGAGAGAGTACCGGTTTCATTCTCCTGAGATCCCGGAGCATACCCCAATCCAAACTTGTCTTCTTTGATGACTGGCTCCACAAATTTGCCCCAGCCTTGGGCATTACCAGCTTTAACCACTTCGATAGCTTGCTTGTATGAAGAGATAGAAGTCCCGACCTTTTAAAACTCAGGTGAAAAGACAGCTTCGGGCGCGACCTGATCGGGTCTCGGTTGCTCAACCAATTCCCTCAGCTTTTCCTGGCCTTCTGCCATACCAGTCATCAATGTCATGAACTGATCCATCCTTTCACGCATATCAGCCAGCTCTTTTTGTACTTGGTCCATCGCTAGTTGTGGACGATTTTCCTTTATCGGGTACCTGTGGACTCGCTTGGGACCAATAACTGCCTGATACAGGGAACAAACATTAGACACTGCGGTGACACCTGCAAAACAGACAAGGGTTAATATGCATGGTATGCGATGCACTGCTTGTTCAGTTTTAAGGCACTCCCGTTTTGAAAGGGAATACCCTGCAAATGAATAAGCATGAGATGTTGGATGCAAATATGCAGATGATGTTATGCAATGCAAAGGCATGTCAATCAGAATTGATGGATCCGCTTGAACATCCGTCAGGTTGCACTGCCTGGAGAGAAATTCACTGAGGAATATAATACAAGATCAAAGCTCTGCTCCAGAAAACCGGGTTGGTTGGAGGTCAAGGTTTCCTGAATTTAGCCCGCCCCTCACTGGTAGGTTCTAAGAACAGAAGTTCGTCTACTTCAGCCCTTCAGTCGCGAATAATACGTTTACCACTGAAGGTTTGGCATTATTACGGGATAAAAGACCTCCACTGACTCCCCTCAACAGGATATCCTAAAGCAAGTTCTCAGTCTCGGGGTCCTCGGATTGAGGAGCGAGAATGCGCCCACCAGAGCTAACATAATCACGTCTCGGAGGAGAGGCCTCGACTGAGTTCTCGGGAAATGGTCACCAGAGTCGACAATTTCTAGAGGAACATCATGTCGTTACGGAACATCCGTAGGACATAATATATCCAAAAGAAACCTCGTCTGGGTGTGGTTCTTCATGAACGACTTAACGTAGCAACATGCCACGCAAGCCTCATGATCATCCACTCTAAAACCTGTGTGTACACTCAAGCCTGGGTAATGGGCTTATCTCTCGTAGAACATCCCATCCCAACAAACAAACAACAGCTTCAACAAATACAGCAGATGAATGCAAGCAAGTAAGTAAATAAAGGTACAAAAGCATGAACACCCAATAAACAGACAACCTACAAAAGCTAGGAGGGACTCGCTTAGGGAAGATGGACCAGCAAGAGGTCAACTCTCTCGTCCCCAGCAGAGTCGCCAGCTGTCGCAACCTGAAAAATACAGTGCGCGAAAAAATAACCGACGAAAGAAAATGAAAGAAGAGTCGCCACCGTGCGTTATTCATCCCAAAGGAGGGAAAGGAAACGCTTGAAGTAAACCTGAAAAAAGGAAAGGGCAAGACGGGGTCTCGCAACCAAATCTTGGGTTCGGGAGTCGGTTATGCGAAGGGAAGGTTTTAACACCCCTACGCATCCGTAGTACTCTACGGGATCCACTTTTGCGACTCTTGTCTAAAGGGTGTGGGTTTAACTAATGTACTATTTACTAAAAGAAATGTTAGATGGAAATGACTCGCGCGGATGTCGCATCCACTCCATACGTATCTCATCTGAATATGAGAATCAGAGTCTTCATAGCTCGGCTGACCTATGGGTTGGGGGGATGTGTGCTTGCTAAGACATCGCGTCTTATGCCTACGTATCTCATCTGGCCTGAGAATCAGAGCAAAACGTAGTTCGGCTAACTACGGGGTTATGGATTGGGTTTTGGACGAACAACGTTACTACGCAATCTACCGGATGCTCGACCTTTGGAGACTTACTCGCCTGTAGTAGAAGGAGTAAACGTGTTGCTTTGGGTTTTAGGGTTTGTTTGCGTTGTAGGAACGCGCATGCAAAAAGGAAGTCCTAGGCGAAGGAACAGTGCTACCTTAATTGGCATGCAGACGGGAGACTATTCGAAGCCTCGTGTCCTATGGGGAAACGACCACACCACACGAAACATGTATCTTAAAGTAAAGGAAAAAGGGGAAAAATACCACACGGATGAAGATCCGAAGCTACAACAATTAAAGGGATAAGCAACTCTGAAACCCCTCCAGCTAGATCATCAAAAAAGTCAGTCAGTACGGGTAATCGGGATAAACCTCCAGATGGCATCCCTGCAAGAGTATGTGAGCCCTCACAAAAACTCGACAAAAGGTTAGAGTAACAGGATGAAAACAAGAGAAAACAATGCCATGGAAACACAAGACAGGTTAGGACAAAACAGAACAAAAAAAGCAAATACTGTCACGTTTGCGACTGCTTCGCCTAGCGAAAGCTTAACGAAGCTTCGCTGCGTGCTCACCTAGCGAAGCGGCTAGCGAGCGCCTGCGGGTTTTGGATTCCTCCTTGATAACAGTTCGATCTCTATGATCCGAAACCCTGTGGTATCCATCTCATAAACGAAAATGATTAACATTCAAGGTATTGTTACACATTCATGCCTATTCGAACCCGTGGGCAAAACCTGATATTACCTCATACATTCATAATATTCAAATTCAAGGCGTAAAGTAATAGGAGCAAAGGCATACCTGATGAGAGAGACTGATTAAGATTGAATGGTACGGCTGGATCTGCAAAATAATACTAGGGTTTCTGTGAGGCGGAGTGCACTTCTCAGAGCTGCTTGAAGGTTTCTGCAGAGTAGTTCCTAGGTCTCTTTCTCCAGTCTCTGGTCTTTTCTGTTCAGCCAGTGTTCAGTAGTGTTCAGGGTTTATTTCATTGACCACTCTGGTATTTATAGGCCAAATTTCGCAGCTTGTGGGCTTTGGATGAGACAGCTCAAGCCCAAAATCTTTCTGATATTTTCTACAATACGCGCCCTTCGCCTAGCGAAGGATCTGCTCGCCTAGCGAGCATGACAGTGCTCTTCGCTAGGCGAAGCATCTGCTCGCCTAGCGAGCATGACAGCTCAGCAGCAGATTCTTGCTTCCTCCATCTTGGCGATTTGTACGGCGAATAGGCCCCATCTGGCCCTGTTGGTAGTACCTCAAGTTTTTTTTTCTTGTGTCGGCCGATCGTCTGAATAGAGCCCACAAAGTGTCTTGGATGATGCTCAAGCTTCTTGGAGCTAATTCTGATTGACATGATGCAATGTGGTATGAAATGCTAAATGAATGCATGAATGAGGAGGGCAAATTTTGGGGTGTTACACCTTCCCAAGTTCTCTTCAAGATTTATAGCACTCTAAAGGCCCAATGCTTAGTTGCTCTTTGGCTCCAAATTTGCATAGGGAATATCCTAGAATCTAAGTCCATTTGTCCATTTTTGCATTTTTGGTCCACAACAATCAAAACAAAAACACAAGCACAATAATATATACACAATTATGTGCTCAAGTGAGCAAAAGGCAAATTGCATTAACATAAACATGTGCTCAAATGAGCAAAGGAAAAAGACAAATGAATAATATTTACAAGAATAGTAAATTGCATAAATGTAAAGAGCAAGAATTAAATGTTAATGGTTAATGGTTAGTGTTAGAGTTAGTGTTCCATAAGGCAATTTAGCGCTATGTTAAGCAATCATAATTGGACTTATGTAGAAGTCACAACTATCTGAGGCCGTTCAATAATAATGTAGGCAACAACACAAGTTAGAGATTTTGATTAGTAAATCAAACTCATACAACTTGCCATGCCAAAAAGAAGATGAGAAATGATCTTGTATTGATTTAGGTTCTTTGCTTGATTAGGAAGTAACCTATCCTTAATGCAAATCCATTCACTTGATCTATGATCAAGATGAATTATATTTGAATCAAGGAAGGTTAAACCTCCCATGTATCAAGGCTAACCACCAATCTTTAACTCATTGATCAAAAAAAGAAAAGAAAAGAAGAAGAAGAAGAAGAATATTAAAGTACATTAATGGAAATGGAATGAGATAATCAACAAGCATTGACCAAATATAGAGAAGATCAAGGTCAAACAATAGAAAACAGAAGCAAAATGAAGATTAGAAGTCAAGAAACAACTAAAATATTTTTGGTATTTTTCAATATTAAAATAAAACTTTGAATTAAAATAATAAAGAAAGGTCAAACTTCAAACTCACTTCAAATCAACTTTGAAAAGTCCAAGTGAATTATCCCAAGTTCAACAAGGTCAAACAAAGTTTGACAAAAAATTTCAGCATTTTTAGAAGTCAGAAACTATTTTTAATCAATTAAAAATGCATAAAAATAACCTAATTGAATTAAAATCTCAACTAAATCTCAAATTAATTAATAAATTGATGAGAATATTTTTCATAGATCTATCATCATTCAAGGAGGTTGTAAAAATATTTCTGTATTTTTTGAATATCAAAAACTATTTTAAATGAATTAAAAATAAGCAGAAAAGAGAAAATTCCTAAAAAATATCAAATGATAAAATAAAAAATATTAAAAATCATTTTTAGAAACTAGAAATTAAAAGGAGAAAAATGCAATTGGTCTCATATTTTTTGGACCAATAATGAAGGAGATATGAATTTTTAAAATGAAATGGAATTGAAAGAAATAAAAGAAAATAGAAATCAGAAATTAAAATGATGAAAATGCGTGGACCGTCTGATGAGACCTCATTAATTGATGTGGATCATCACGTGGCCAGGAAGCGCACGCTCACCATATAATGTCTTGGAATGGATGATGACCTTCCAAGCTTCAAATCAATTTTTGATGAAAATGAAAGTTGTTCATATGGTTATTAAGAACATGTTTTCTCTTGGGGTTATCTCCATTTTACAAACACATCAAAAGTTAGGTCTCAGTGTAATTCAAAATAGCCAGATGAATTGACTGATCAACTTCTCAAGTCCATGCCTCATATCTTGATGAATTGATGATTGAGGACACTCAATTAAGTTCAAATATGAATGAAATTATGAATTAAAGAACTTCCCTTGATTGCAATTGACCATGGGTTGAGGTTGCTTCATGAGCAAGGCACAGTTGATGAAAAGATGAATTAGGGTTTCCTTGGGAAACAAGCCTCGAGCCCTTTGGTTTGCTTTGATCAAAATGATGAATTGAGATACTTGGGAGGCATATTTGAAGGATGAAAGCTTTGGGAACCAATGCCATGCTTGCTTTCATCTTCCCTTGACCATACCAATGCACATAGGATCTTCTAGAAGCTTTGGATCTTGTGACTGCTCAAGCTACAAACAAAAGACATTAGTGACATATTTTTGTGCTTTTGGTTAGTAAATAAAAATGATAAAAGCAATAATATACAATTCAAGAATGCTTGGTGATCTCAAACCAACTCACAAGGGATCCGACCCAGAGGTAAGGAGCCAAGATGCTATGATCCTTGAGGCAAGATGCAAATGCAATGTTATGATGCCATGAGGGATCTTAGGGTCAAAATTAGGGTCTTACAGATGCTCCTATTTATGGTCATTCTAGCCGGAGAAGTGAAGGTTAAAATCTTCGTCTCGACGGGGTAGAATGGGCTTAAATAATAACAAAGAGACGAACTTTGGTCCCTAAGAGACCTCATGATGCAAATGTGTGTATGCAAAAGGTAATACTCTATGGAGATATGTGTCCATGAAGAAGAAAAGAAATTAGGAGAAACTGACGATCCATGTGAGTAATACACTCAATGGGATAGAGACTCTGGGGATTCTAATGGGGATAAGAAAGGGAATGAAATGCGTGAGCAGGTAACGACTTAGAACTTGCTGAGACACGAGAGGAATTCTATGAAAATAAATCAAGGGAAAGACTCGAGCTGACTTAGGGATGCATGTATTGGGGAATATGCCAATACAGCAAAACTATCCAAAAAGGATACCTCGGATGAAAATCTGGACTCAGATGGGGAAAATCCACTAAGGGAGTTTACTGGGGAATGTCCAAACAGGACTCATCTGAGGAAACAATAGAATGAGGTATTACTGGTTATTGGGTAATAAGCTCGAGGAGACATGTGATCGAAACACCGGTATGAGGGTGAGAGAACAACATGCTCGAGGAGAATGAATATCTAAGACCGGTATGAGGGTGATAGATATCAAACCTCCCAAAGCATTTGAGAAAAGACCTAAAAAGGTATATTTCAACTCAGGAAATTTGACTCCACAGGGGACAAAAGTCATAATAGGGAGTAGAAAGGGAAGGAACACCAGGGATACCGATTACTGGGCATATAATAGGTGACCAACCAAACATGAATTGGGGAATATTTCCAAGACACTCATCATCCAAAAGGAGGGCTAAAAAGCAAACTCAATTTACAGGATGGATATTCGCCTCCACAAAAAGGGAATACGAATCTTACTTGACTGGGGAAGAACAAAAGACTTAGACCAAAGAGCGCATGAGATGTATTATCTATTACCGTCAGAACGTAGATAATATACTCGCATGGAAGATTATCCACAACCGGTTACTGGGTTAATAAAGGATAAATCGACCGAAAGAAAAGGAGATCAGGATACCGAATACTAGGTATAAAATGATGACCAATCAAAGGGAAAAACAATCATTACCAACCAAGGGTAAATGAAAGATGACTCACTGGGGATACATCGACAAAGGAAATGATCCGAGAGATATATCTCCGGTTACTGGGAGATATACTCGAAAGTGAAGGGATATCGATACCGAATATTGGATAAAGATAACCGACAAAGAGGGGATTACATCTACCAGATAAAAGGTAGAAAACCACGGGAGAGTAACCGCCATCGGTTAGGATGCACAAAATAAGTTTAACTCTGCAAGGGGATAAAGATAGGGTTTACAACTACCGGTTACTGGGTAACAGGCCACAAACTTCGCCGGGAAAAGATGGACAATTAATGGTTACTGAGCAATCATTCATCTAAACTACAGGGAAGTGCAGGGGAAGTAACAAGAGTAGTCAATCTAGGAACAAACTAGAGAGACACAATGAAACAATACTCGACCCAATGAGGATATAACTCAGGGGAGAATTCCATCCCAATACATGTGTCAGGAGGAAACTAAAATAACATTCATCCACGAGGACATAACTCAGTGGGGAATACGGAAGAAAGGATAGACACTCTCTGCCTATGGGGCTGACTCTACATAGGGAGATCAAACGTAAACATCTGCTTGGGGAAATATATCACCAACTAGCAGGAGACAACAATCAAAGATATATGGCAAGAAATGCAATATGAATATTTGAATGTTAAAATTATGCATGTTTATGCGTGGTTTATATATGTTGAATGCTGACAAAACAGACATATCTAACACAAACAGGTCCAAGAATCAACGGACAAACATCCGGTACTACATCTCAGGAGAAGAAGCCAGGCCCACTAGAGAACATCCAATCTGATGGGGGCAAAAGATACCAGGAAACAAAGATCTCTGGAGGGAAAGGAAAATCAGTCACTCCAACTGGGGACAGGATCAACACACGGATAAAATCCACCACAGAATCAAATCTACTGGGGAAATTATCGAAGAGAGAGATGAAACTCTGTGGGGAACAACCACCAATCAGAAAGTTTCACAATCAACACATCTTCTGTACTGCTGAAGAAAACATATCTGCCGAGGAGCAGAGAGCACTATTCCGCTGGGGATGGAAAGACAAACATCTTCATCAACCACTCTGCTTGGGATGAAACCCCACACTGCTGATGACCGAATCGGGGATTACCCTTAGGTAACTATTGGGGATACCCTGTTGATGACCAAACTGGGGAGTAAAAGTAGGATCAACCCTACTGAGGATGGCCGAGGAGCAATTTTGCTGGAGATCAAAAATAGACCAGTCCACAGGGGAAAAGCTACAAACCAAATTTGATGATAACTCCACCTATGCTGGGGATATCCGGCTCACTCTGGCAGAGACATTTCTAACTTGAAGTGAGGGAAAACCAACTCCTTCGGGAAGATTAGCATATTCAATTTATCAATCTATAAGGGATTTTAGGTCAATCCACGCAAGGGATGACAACCATATTATTGATAACATAAATGCCAAATCCAGACTTACTGGGGTCTAGAAGATTGGGATCGCACCCAAAACTCCAAGCTCTCTGGGAATTTGGTGGGAGGTACAATTTTCATATGTGCTCGCAAAGGAGACCACCTGAAAGATATTGAAGAGGATACAAGTATGCTTGGAATATGAACAAATGTCTTACCCTTTTGGAGATCATGCTATCCTTGGGAGAGCACTGAAGACGTACCAAGTATCCTTTTTGTCATTGTGAATGTTCACTTTGTTTGAAAACAATTTATGACAATTTTATTTATTTAAAACAATGATATTTGTCAATTGAAACATGCAAAACATTTGTTGAATAGAAACAAATAAGAGTGCAAAGAATTGGATAAAGGTTCAAATTTATTTGACGGAATGGTAGTCTGCAAATGGCAAGACTCCATGGATCTTTACAAATTTGAAATTGGTGATATATATTGAAAAAGGGCTACATTGAACATAATGACCATTTCTCCACCAACTCTGAATCCGATGTATTTGAAGCTTCAGTTGAGGATGACTGAGCGAGAATCTTTGACAGATGACGGTTGTAGAACAAAGTCTTGTCAGGATGCAGTTACTTGCCAAATCCCTAAATTTTGCCTAGATTTCCCCAAGGTGAGGTACTCAATCTAGCGGGATACATATTCATTTTTTTATGTCTCTAACTTTTGCCTGGATCGCCCTTTCGGGTTTTCAATCCATCGAGACGCTCATTTTTGCCTAAGCCGCCCTTTCAAGTTTTCAACTTAGCGAGCTATTCTGTTTTTATTTTTAGGCGAAGTATTTCTTGACTGCATCTGAATTCACAGGACGAGTGAAATCCTCCCCATCCATAGTTGTGAGTATCAAAGCACCGCCTGAAAAGTCTCTCTTAACAACATATGGACCTTCATAGTTTGGGGTCCACTTGCCCCTGGAATCGGGCGCGAAAGACAAGACTTTCTTGAGCACAAGGTCACCTTCTCGGAACACACGAGGCTTGACCTTCTTATCAAAGGCTTTCTTCATCCTATGCTGATATAACTGACCATGGCACATGGCAGTCAATCTCTTCTCCTCTATCAAATTCAGTTGGTCATAACGACTCTGAACCCATTCAGCATCAGTCAACTTGGCTTCCATCAAGACTCTTATTGATGGGATCTCCACCTCCACTGGGAGCACAACCTCCATGCCGTAAACAAGAGAGAAAGGGGTTTCCCCTGTTAAAGTGCAGACAAATGTACGATATCCATGCAGAGCAAATGGCAACATCTCATGCCAATCTTTGTACGTAACAACCATCTTCTGGACAATCTTCTTGATATTCTTATTAGCAGCTTCAACAGCCCCATTCATCTTGGGTCTATAAGGAGAAGAGTTATGATGTGCAATCTTGAACTCGCTGCACAGCTCTTTCATCATCTTGTTGTTCAAGTTAGATCCATTATCAGTAATGATCTTATCTGGCACACCATAACGGCATATGAGTTGATTCTTGATAAACTTCACAACCACCTGCCTGGTCACGTTTGCATATGACGATGCTTCGACCCACTTGGTGAAGTAATCAATTGCTACGAGAATAAATCTGTGACCATTGGATGCTTTCGGCTCTATCATGACAATCATGTCAATTCCCCACATGGAGAAAGGCCATGGTGATGAAATCACATTCAGAAGTGTCGGGGGAATATGCATCTTGTCCGCATAAATCTGATACTTATGGCATTTCTTCACATATTTGCAGCAGTCAGACTCCATTGTCAGCCAATAGTAGCCTGCTCTCAACATCTTTCTGGCCATGGCATATCCATTGGAATGAGTACCAAATGAACCCTCATGGACCTCAGTCATTAACAGGTCTGCTTCGTGTCTATCCATGCATCTGAGCAGAACCATGTCAAAATTTCTCTTATAAAGCACATCGCCATTGAGGTAGAAACTGCCTGATATCTTCTCAAAGTTTTCCTATCTTTCACAAATGCCCCAGGCGGGTAAATCTGACTCTAAATAAAACACTTGATATCATAATACCATGGCTTATCATCCTGCACCTCTTCTACTGCAAATACATGGGCTGGTCTATCTAAGCGCATCACAGTGATATTGGGAACTTTATTCCAGAGTCTCACCATGATCATCGACGCAAGTGTAGCAAGTGCATCTGTGTTGAAAAGTATATTTTCGGCAAATATTTTAATATCGTATCCACAAAGATTGGTTGTTATTACCGCCATTCTATAATCCCAATTATTATAAGTTTAAAATGTAACCAAGTTGTTTTGTTTGAAAAGTTATTTTTTTAGTAAAATGTCACTAAAATAATAAAATAGTTTTAATCAAATGTAAAAGGCTTGGCAAGATTGGAGTTCACTATTCAAATGGCTTATGATTCCTTATGACAACTATATAGATTTAAGATCATTGATGATGTTCAAGTATCCTCTCAATATCATTTATGTCTAAATGATATTGTGATAATCACTATATTAATCTTTAGACGATTTCTCCACCTAACTATCAATATAGCAATCTTTAATGGTTGATACAAAAGAAGAGTAGTGAATAAATCTATTTCTACAACTTATTCACTACTTGAAAATATATTTTATGTCAAGACTTAAATAATCTCTTTCAACAACTACTCAAATCTAATATTCAACTTAGGCCAAAAATATCATTCAATACATCAATAACCTTTTATCATATATAAAAGTCAAATGAAATACATAAACAAATAGGAATAGCTACTACCTCCAATCTTGACAAAATGGGGTTTAGCTCATCATCATCATTTTGGAAAGCAAAAGGCAATGGTAGAATAAACTCTGTTTTTCTCTTACAAGTTATCAAAATATGAATAAATGAATGAATATTTTCCATTCTGTTTTCTTAAAGGGTTGACCTTTCCTAAAATGTTCATTTTCATCTAAAACTGAAAAGTACCCTAAAACAGATACAAAACTGTCACACACAGCTGGCTTGAAAACAGAACACTTGGCCAAAACAGCTTGCTGGATTCGCAAGGTTCGCGGCGCCATCCCTGGTCGCGGCGCGAACTGAAGCTACTTCAGCTTCCTTGCCTTGCAAGCTTCATGCAATGATTCTCTCAAGTGTTAATCTTCCAAATTATGCCTCCAAATTGCATTCAACACTTCTTCCAAATTATGATTATGCATTCCGAAGCTCTCTTGTCCAAAAATTCTACAAAACTAACAAATACGTGAAATAACTACTCAAAACAACATCAATTAAACCTAATTGCATTTATACAAAATTGTGAGAATAAAAGTGTATAATTACATCAAAAATTGGTAAAAGGGACCAATAAAATTATATAAAAACTTGTACTAATTGGTCCCTAACAATTCTCCCCAACTTAGCATTTTGTTTGTCCCTAAACAAAAGTTTCCACCAAGACAACCAAAGCAATGACACAAAAGATTGAAACAAGGATTAACCAAGGACATTCAAATGGTTCAAAAGTGTATGTCACTTTCTCAATCCACCTATCTCAATGCTAGACAAAACATGAATAAGAGCAATGGTTGGGTGCAAAAGTCATACCAAAGAATTCAAAGCCATATATGTCAAAATTGAATCAAACTTACACACACATCATAATAATGATGAATAAACATGAAGGTTTACTTTCACTCATCCAAGCAATTAAATCAACAACAACTCAAATCATGCGGTCATCAAAACAAATACCAAATCATGTGAAAAATGAGAATCAATAGGTCTTTCAAGGGTTGTAATGTGGCTTGGGTTACAAGAAAGGATATGATTAAGAGAATTCAACAAAGTTGCCTATCCTAAGGGAGCATTCCCATACATTCAACTCTATACAATTTCCATTTCTTTGATCCCCGTCTTTTCTTTTCTTATTTTTATTTTTTACATCCATACAACCATGAGCCTTTTCTTTGTTTTTTCTTTCTTTTCTTTTTCTTTGCTCTATGGTTTCAAGGGTGATTTCTTTTTCTTGTTTCTTTTCATATTTTCACCCTTTCATAAAAACTCGCTTTTCCAAGTTTCTAATCAACTCTTTTTACTTTACTCTCCCCAACTTTAGCTTCCAAAACCAAATTTATTCAATAATGCTCCCTACTTAGACATAAGCAAAAGGCAAAATTTGCAAACAACTCGGTTTGAGGGTTTAATTGACACGAAAGAAATTAGGATTCATTTATTCACAAAACTTTCAATTGATTTTACACTTAACAATCAAATGAATCCTAAAGTAAGCTCAAAGGGGGTTAACTAAGGATCCCTCCTCACAAGGTTAGTTGATTCAAAACGTTTTGGTCAAGTGGTTTTTCTCATACAAACAATGCCTCTATCATTTTCAATATTTTCACACAAGAATAGATTAATACATGATTTAGCATGATAAGAATGAGTTGAAATAATGTTCAGTTTCCCGCATTTTAGTGTACAATGGAAAGCCTCCTCACAATTGGTTAAGTCCTATTTTGATTAAAAAATGACATGTATTTCAATGAATTTATGATATGGAATTTGCAACACACCATCAAACTACTCATGTTAAGTCTAGAAAGCGATAAAGTGTACCTTAAAATGCCGACAATAATTCTTATCATCACCACTCGAAGTGTCCTATGCTTTTTTTTTGCGAACATTTCTTGGTTGCTTTAAGCTTGACTTAAGAGTAAGAACAATTAAATAAACAAATGTTGGTAAACCAAATTCATTGTAACACACTTAAATCTCACAGAGTGTTCATGCAATCAATAAGACAAATTAACAAACCAAAGTTTTGGTGAACTAGAGCCACCCAAAAGTACAATCAAAATTCAACAAAAGCAATAATAATACAAAGAAACTAAAAAAAAAATAAAAAAAATAAACTCTACAATTCAACAAACTCCTCAATCTTCCTCCTCTTGGCCACCACCAACGGATCCAAGGACATCCTCCATCTCATCGTCATGGGTCGCACCACCTCCTGCACCCCCCATAAAAGTTGGCCTGCCCTCAGGCCAATTAGCATAAGCAACATATTCCGCCTGGGAAGGGAGTGTGCGGGCTTCAGGTGCAAGGAAAGTGTTCTGAAATTGTTGCTGCATAGCATCAAAGATGAATGATTGAGATCTCCTAGAGGCCTCAAAGCTCTCACAGCAATAATTAGCAAACGCCATCTGATCGAATGCTGGAGTAGTGCGAGTTCGGGGTCTAGAGGACGAAGTCCCAGCTCCTTCGGCTCTGTCCATCTGGCTCTGGCAGAACCTGTTCAGATAAGCATCATTAATAACACTAGTGATAGACAAATGTACCTCATCCGGAATGGGAACATTTGCCCTTCGGCAAAGTCCCATGATCAGCCCGGATATGCAAGAACACCCGCTTTACCACCGAACTTCGTTCCGCTCGTAGCCACTTTGCGCATTTCCCTCACAATAATGGATGCCACATCAACAGACTTGCCAATCATGATGTAATACAATAAGCATCCTACATCCAAAGGAATAGTGGTGTTGTGGCTCCTTGGCCGGATATTATTCAAAAGCAGAACCAAAAATGCCCTTGCCTCCAAATTCAAACTTTCTCTCTTCCATGACTTTGGGAATCCTTGATCATTTAAGTCATACGTCCTTCCTTCAAGGCATAAGGTAGCGTTAACCGTTGGAAGGTCCCAATCGTTGGCCAATTCTTTGGCACGATACTCGCACCTCTCATTCTCCGCCAAGGTGAGAGGATTACCTAAATATGCGTTAATTGCATCTCTACTGAAAGAAATAATCTTGCCTCTCACTCTTGTCTGATAATGGAATGCTACTCCTTCTTCAAGATGCAAAGCATTGGCATAGAACTCTCGCACAATGCCGTAATTTATTGCCGGCTCTGGTTCACAAAGCTTGCTCCATCTTCTTCTCTCAAAATTCGATACCAAATTCCGATAAGTTCCACCCGGCGACAAGCGGATGAATCTCTTCGGTTGAATGGTTCGTTTGATTAATTTGTCAAATCTTTCTTCATGCTCCTCGCTTGTGAATCTTCGCAAGGAACGAGAATGACCGGAATACATGGTTTTTGTTCTTTTTGACATCTGCAATAAAAATCAGAACAACCACACAACAAACCATAAGAGGAGTTAGCATTCAAATGCATAAAACATGAGACTGGAATTTCCCAGTTCGTGGCGCGATGGCCCGTTCGCGGCGCGATGGCCCGTTCGCAGCGCGAACCCTGCGAACCAAGAAAATTCCAGGTGCCTTCTAGGGTTCCTAAAGCTTGCACCTATCAACAGTCATAATCACAATCCCTAGCCTAATCCTAATTTGGATCCACTTTAGACATGCAAGGTTATCTCTAATATCAAATTCCAATCTTTGCAAAACCCTATCTTACCTAAGTGAGAAACCAAAAAGGAACGGGGAGAGAACACACATACCTTGTTGAAATTGACTTGGTTCTTTGTTAACAAGTTGGGATTTTGGAGATGGAGAGGGAATTTTTTTTGAGTTTTGCAAGTAGGGCAGTGGGGTTGTTGAAGAAAAGTTTCAGTTTGTGAAAATAAGAGTGAACTGAAAATAACCTAAACAGAACTTAAGTGGTTCTGCCACGCTCAGTTCGCTGGGCGAACTTTGTTTGCAGCGCGAACTGAAGTTTTGCATTCAGTTCGCGGGGCGAAAGCTAATCGCGGGGCGAACTAAAGGAATTTCTGAAAAAATTTATTGGCAGTGGACAGAACTCAAGTTTCACATAAAATAACATAATAGAATATCATAACAATCAGAATTGACAAAATTTAAAATGCAGACTTACAACGTTGGGTTGCCTCCCAACAAGCGCTTTGTTTAACGTCGTTTTGAGTTTTCAACGGTTCAATGATTAGCTCGGTCCGGTTAGGGAAATGACACAACATCCCGATTCACTTCGCCACTATGGTAGACTTTGAGTCTTTGTCCATTTATAGTCCAGCTCTCCCGTGACTTTGGATCCTCAACCACAATGACCCCATAATTGCGCACCTCTTTGACAACAAACTGTCCTGACCACTTTGATTTCAGCTTACCAGGGAACAACTTCAACCTTGAGTTGAAAAGCAGTACCATTTGTCCAACTTGAAACTCTTTATGATGGACCTTTCCATCATGGTATGCTTTTAACTTTTCCTTGTAAAGTTTATTCGAATGGTAAGCGTTGTTTCTTGATTCCTCCAATTCATGGAGCTGTCCTTTTCTTCTTTCTCCAGCTAAAATGGAGTCAAAGTTCAAGAATTTGAGATCCCATAATGCTCTATGCTCCATTTCCACCGGAAGATGACAAGTCTTCCCATACACCATTTGAAATGGAGTTAGTCCAATAGGTGCTTTGTAGGCGGTACGATACGCCCACAAAGCTTCATCCAGTTTTAATGACCAATCTTTTCTAGAACTCGAGACTGTTTTTTCAAGGATCCGCTTGACTTCCCGGTTAGAAACCTCCATCTGACCATTCGCTTGTGGATGGTAGGGAGTGGTCACCTTGTGCTTTACACCATAATGTTGTAAAACTTTTTCTAAAGGTGTATTGCAAAAGTGTGATCCTCCATCACTTATCAACACCCTAGGCACACCAAAACGTGAGAATATGTTTTTCTTTAAAAATTTAATCACTGTTTTGGCATCGGCCTTAGGTGAAGCAATTGGTTCCACCCACTTCGAAACATAGTCAACGACCACTAGTATATACTCATTTGAGAAGGAAGAGGGAAATGGGCCAACGAAATCAATACCCCAACAATAAAAAACTTCTACTTCTAGCATGTTGGTTAGAGGCATTTCCTCCCGTTTGCCTATTCCTCCACTCCGTTGGCATGTATCACAACTCTTCGCGTGTTCATATGCATCTTTAAATAAAGACGGCCAATAAAAGCCCGATTGGAGCACTTTAGTGGCTGTTCTCAAACCGCTATAGTGACCTCCATACGGAGAGTTATGACAATGCCAAAGGATGTCTTTTGACTCCTCAATTGTTACACACCTTCTCAAAATATTGTCTACACCCACTTTAAACAAATATGGATCATCCCACACATAATATTTTTCATCCGCCAAGAATTTCCTTCTTTGATTACTAGTGAGGTCTTCCGGTGTTAAACCGGTTGCCTTGTAATTAGCAAAATTGGCAAACCAAGGCCTCACTTGAATCGCATACAGTTTTTCATCTGGAAATTCTTCTCTTACTTCCTCTTCTTTGTTTGTAATGTCTACATTAATCAAACGAGACAAACGATCCGCCACCAAGTTTTCGGAACCTTTTTTATCCTGGATTTCCAAATCAAACTCTTGCAATAAGAGAATCCAACGAATTAATCTTTGTTTGGAATTCGGCTTGGTTAATAAATATTTGATCACCGAATGGTCGGTGTAGACTACAACTTTAGACCCTATCAAGTAAGCTCTAAACTTTTCCAATGCATGCACTATAGCTAGTAATTCTTTTTCAGTTGTCGCATAATTAACTTGCGCCTCATTTAACACTTTACTAGCATAGTGGATAGCATGAAATTTTTTATCTCTTCTTTGACCCAACACTGCACCAACCGCATAATCGCTTGCATCACACATAAGTTCAAAATCAAGTGTCCAATTTGGTGCAACGATTATGGGTGCGGTGACTAACTTTTCTTTCAACTCAAGGAAAGCTTTTAGACACGACTCATCGAAAAGAAAGTGCTTACCTTTGTTGAGCAAATTACTCAATGGCTTTGCTATCTTTGAAAAGTATTTGATGAATCTCCGGTAGAAACCGGCATGTCCGAGAAAGCTCCTTATTCCTTTTATATTTGTTGGAGGTGGTAATTTCTCAATGACTTCCACCTTTGCTTTGTCAACTTCTAACCCTTCGGAGGAGATCTTGTGACCGAGTACAACACCTTCGGTGACCATAAAGTTGCATTTTTCCCAATTGAGCACTAAGTTGGTCTCCACGCATCTTCCCAAAACCACATCAAGATGTTTTAAACACAAATCAAAAGACGATCCATAGACGGAGAAATCATCCATGAACACCTCAATGCATTCTTCTATTAAATCCGAGAATATCGCTTGCATACACCGTTGAAATGTTGCCGGTGCATTACATAACCCAAAAGGCATTCTTCGGTAAGCAAAGATGCCAAAGGGATATGTAAAAGCCGTCTTCTCATGATCCGCCGGATTGACTTAAATTTGGTTGTACCCCGAATAACCATCCAAGAAACAATAGAAATTTTTGCCGGCTAACCTTTCCAACATTTGGTCCATGAAAGGTAGTGGGAAGTGATCTTTCCTTGTAGCTTGGTTTAGCCTTCTATAGTCAATACACATCCTCCACCCGGTCACCGTTCTTGTTGGAATCAACTCATTTTTATCATTTTTGATAACTGTCATGCCACCTTTTTTTTGAACTACTTGCACCGGACTCACCCATTCACTATCGGAGATAGGATAAATCATTCCGGCTTCCAAGAGTTTGACAACTTCTTTCCGAACTACTTCTTTCATTGATGGATTTAGACGCCTTTGAGGTTGTGCAACGGGTTTGAAATTTTCTTCCATCATGATCTTATGCATACAATAGGCCAGACTAATACCCTTTAAGTCGGATAACACCCACCCTATTCCACCCTCATTCTTTTTCAGCACTTGTATCAATTTGTGTTCCTCTTTTATGGACAAGGCGTTGCTAATGATCACCGGTTTAGTACAATCATCACCAAGGAACACATACTTCAAGTGTGAAGGTAGCATTTTCAACTCCAGTTTTGGTTCTTCCATTTTCTTTGTCACAACCAAGTCTTCATTTGTTTCTTCATGATAAGCAAGCTCCCCACAAGATTCTAATTCATGCAACATTGCTTCAATCTCTTTTTCTTGATTTTCGGTCAAAACATTGTAGGCTCCGATAAGAGATCTTTCTAAAGGATTAGAAATATGAACTTGCTTTGCGACCTTCACTATTTCCTCTTCGGTTGCATCGATTCAGAAAGAGTCATGCTTGTCGTTAGGATGCTTCATGGCTTCAAAAAGATTGAAGGTCACCTTTTCATCTTGCACTCTCACTTTCATCAGTCCATCATCAATGTCAATCATCATCCAGGCTGTTTTCATGAATGGCCTTCCAAGAATTAGAGGAACATCACGATCCTCATCCATCTCCACTATCACGAAATCTACCGGAAACAAGAATTTGTCTACCTTCACTAGCATATCTTGAGCAACTCCATATGGTGAAGTGGTAGATTTATCGGCTAGTTGTAAAGTCATCCTTGTAGGTTTGATCTCAACATTTCCCAATCTTTTAACAATGGATAGGGGGAATAAATTGATGCTAGATCCCAAGTCAATCAAACCATTACCAATATAGGTGCCTCCAATGGTTACCGGTAAAACGACTCGGCCTGGATCGGATTCCTTCCTTGGGAGAGTTTTTTGAATGATGACACTACAACGTGCATCAAGCAAGATTGTCTCGTCTTCCACATGTCTCCTTTTCTTTGTGAGAATATCCTTCATGAACTTTGCATATTATGGCACTTGCTCTAATGCGTCGGCAAATGGAATATTGATTTGAAGTTGTTTGAATATGTCCATGAATCGTGCATAATGTCTAGCATTGTCCTTCTTTGATGGTGCATGCGGATAAGGTAGATGTTGAGTTGGAATGACACTCACACTTTTGTCTCCTTTCTTTTTCTTTCTTGGTTCGGCATTCTTTTTCCTTTCCACTTCAATCTGCTGCTCTGTTGTCAATTGCTGATCCTCCTCTTTTCGCGGCGCGAAGGGAGATCGCGGCGCGAACTGGAGAGTTTCTGCCACTTTCTCCTTGCCATAAGCCACATCCTCATTTTCCAGTACAACATCCATATTATTCTCTACTGTAATTTCTTCACTTTTTTCACTTGTCAACTCTTTACCGCTTCTCGTGACAATTGCTTTACAATGCTCCTTTGGATTGGTTTGAGTGTTAGCGGAAAATGAAGATCCCGCGTTTTGTTCTGACAATTGCTTCGCAAGTTGGCCTACTTGATTTTCCAGATTCTTAATTGCTGCCTCGTTGCTCTTCTGATTTTCCATGGAGGCTTGCATGAATTGTTGAAGAGTATCCTCTAGCTTTGAATTTCCTCCTTGCGATTGTTGTCCTTGAGAGTTTGGGTGTTGATAAGGACTTTATTGCTGAAAATTTTGGTTATTGAACCTTGATGGTTGATAACCTTGATTGTTTCTTGGATATGAGTTGTTGGGAGGTTGTCTTTGATAGCCTTGATTTTGATTGTTCACATAACTCACTTCTTCTAGTGGAGGGCAAAAACCGGTTGGATGATCTCCTTGACATAATTCGCAACATGCTACTTGATGTCGAACTTGAGACCCTTGAATTTCCTTCATTTGTTGTGGAAGCTTGGCCATTTGTTGAGTGAGCAACTCCACTTGTTGAGAAAGTAGTTTGTTTTGAGCAAGAATGGCATCATTGGTATTTAACTCAAGAACTCCCGGTTTACTTTGTGAAGGACTACGGTCATGTTGACTTTGACGATCATTGAGTGCCATCCGGTCAATAATGACTTTTGCTTCTTCCGCATTCTTTGACATCAGAGAGCCACCCGCGGTAGCATCCAAAAGTGTCGTGTGAGTTGATTGGAGCCCATTTAGAAAAATATGGATTTGAGTGAGCTCATCAAAACCATGGCCTTTGCATTTTCTCAACATAGACTTGAATCTTTCCCAAGCCTCATTTAGAGACTCGTTGCTTCCTTGAGTGAATACCGCAATAGCCGTTTTGGCTTCCATGAATCGGGATTGAGGGAAATATCTTTCTAAAAAATTTTCTTCTAGAAAATTCCAATCCTTCATCACTCTTGGTGCTTGATCAAGGTACCACTCTTTTGCCTTTCCCACTAAGGAGTATGGGAACATCCTCTTGAATAATGCTTCTTCACCCGTTTCATCAATTTTCGTAGAACCCGCAATCTCATAGAATTTGATGAGATGGGTATACGGATCTTCATGGTCCATTCCGGTGAATGGATTTTCATAAAGAAGTTGGAGGATTCCGGTCTTCATCTCCGTATTCCTTCCTCCACGAGCAAATTGAGCATTCCTTCTTGGACTATTAGCGGACATTTTGGTAGGAGTGTCATCCGCCATGTTTCCTTCACAAGCCTCTACAACCACTTCTTCGATTTGAACAAGTGAAGAAGTAGATGCTTCCTCTCTCCGGTTCCTCTCTTCGGCTAGTTTCCTTCTTCTTCGTGTTTTGCTATTGAGCTTTCGAAGTGTTCTTTCAATTTCGGGATCGAATTGAAATTGCTCCTCGGTAGCTTTTCCTCGCATACACTAGAATCTACAAAACTAACAAACCAAGTGAAACACAAGAGTGATAGTAAGTACAAAACTTAAAATAATTAATTGTTGCAATGCTTGTAATATCGAACACCAATCCCCGGCAACGGCGCCAATTTGTTGAAAAGTATATTTTCGGCAAATATTTTAATATCGTATCCACAGAGATTGGTTATTATTACCGCCGTTCTATAATCCCAATTGTTATAAGTTTAAAATGTAACCAAGTTGTTTTGTTTGAAAAGTTATTTTTTTAGTAAAATGTCACTAAAACAATAAAATAGTTTTAATCAAATGTAAAAGGCTTGGCAAGATTGGAGTTCACTATTCAAATTGCTTATGATTCCTTATGACAATTATATAGATTTAAGATCATTGATGATGTTCAAGTCTCCTCTCAATATCATTTATGTCTAAATGATATTGTGATAATCACTATATTAATCTTTAGACGATTTCTCCACCTAACTATCAATATAGAAATCTTTAATGGTTGATACAAAAGAAGAGTAGTGAATAAATCTATTTCTACAACTTATTCACTACTTGAAAATATATTTTATGTCAAGACTTAAATAATCTCTTTCAACAACTACTCAAAGCTAATATTCAACTTAGGGCAAAAATATCATTCAATACATCAATAACCTTTTATCATATATAAGAGTCAAATGAAATTCATAAACAAATAGGAATAGCTACTACCTCCAATCTTGACAAAATGGGGTTTAGCTCATCATCATCATATTGGAAAGCAAAAGGCAATGGTAGAATAAACTCTGTTTTCTCTTACAAATTATCAAACTATGAATGAATGAATGAATATTTTCCATTATGTTTTCTTAAAGGGTTGACCTTTCCTAAAATGTTCATTTTCATCTAAAATTGAAAAGTACCCTAAAACAGATACAAAACTGTCCACACAGCTGGCTTGAAAACAGAACACTTGGCCAAAACAGCTTGCTGGATTCGCAAGGTTCGCGGCGCCATCCCTGGTCGCGGCGCGAACTGAAGCTACTTCAGCTTCCTTGCCTTGCAAGCTTCATGCAATGATTCTCCCAAGTGTTAATCTTCCAAAATATGCCTCCAAATTGCATTCAACACTTCTTCCAAATTATGATTATGCATTCCGAAGCTCTCTTGTCCAAAAATTCTTCAAAACTAACAAATACGTGAAATAACTACTCAAAACAACATCAATTAAACCTAATTGCATTTATACAAAATTGTGAGAATAAAAGTGTATAATTACATCAAAAATTGGTAAAAGGGACCAATAAAATTATATAAAAACTTGTACTAATTGGTCCCTAACAATCTGCCATCCGATTTTCATCTCGAGGAATATGATGGAAGTCAACCTCAGTAAAGAATGTTGAAATCCTCCTCGCATAATCTCTATATGGGATGAGGCCAGGCTGATTCGTCTCCCATTAACCTTTAATCTGATTAACAACAAGGGCCGAATCACCATAAACATCAATATGTTTGATCCTAAGATCAATACACTCTTTCAATCCCATAATACAGGCCTCATACTCAGCCATATTGTTCGTGCATTTGAAAGTTAGCCTCGCTGTAAAAGGAAAATGTGTGCCCTGAGGAGTAATAATCACTACCCGAATACCATTTCCATACTGATTTACAGCGCCATCAAACACCATGCTCCATTGGGAACCAGGCTCTAGCCCTTCATCAAGCGTAGGCTCATCACAATCTTTCATTTTCAAATACAGAATCTCCTCATCTAGGAAGTCATACTGAACTGACTGATAATCCTCAATTGGTTGATGTGCCAAGTGGTCAGCCAAGATACTACCTTTAATAGCAACATCTGCCAACGGGCAATCCTCCTAGTTAAAGCAGGCTTCTCAAAGATATACTTGATTGGATCCATTTTGGATATCAACCAAGTCGTATGATTCAACATATACTGGCGTAAGCGCTTAGCAGCCCAAGCCAAAGCACAACATGTTTTCTCAAGCATCGAGTATCGAGACTCACAATCGGTGAACTTCTTACTCAGGTAGTAAATAGCATATTCTTTCTTCCCTGTCTCGTCTTGCTGACCAAGGACACAACCCATTGAGTCTTCAAAGAACTGTCAGATACATAATCAAAGGTCTCCCTTCCACAGGTGGAGACAGAATCGGTGGCTCAGACAGATACTCTTTGATACTGTCAAAGGCTTTTTGGCAATCCTCGGTCCAATCATGAGACTGATCTTTCCGGAGGAGCTTGAATATCGGCGCACATGTGGCAGTCATGTGGGATATAAATCTGGAAATATAGTTCAAGCGGCCAAGAAAACCTCGGACTTGCTTCTCAGTTTTGGGCGCAGGCATCTCTTGTATTGCTTTGACCTTTGCAGGATCAACCTCAATATCTCTCTCGCTGACAATAAAGCCCAATAACTTGCCGGAACGGACTCCAAATGTACACTTGTTAGGATTCAGACAAAGCTTGTACTTCCTCAAACGCTGAAATAACTTCAACAAATGCTCTACATGTTCAGCTTTCGTTCTTGACTTTGCAATCATGTCATCAACATATACCTCGATCTCCTTGTGCATCATGTCGTGAAACAAGGTAGTCATAGCTCGTTGATACGTGGCTCCGGCGTTCTTCAAACCGAAGGGCATCACTCAATAATAGAATGTTCCCCAAGGTGTGATGAATGTTTTCTTCTCCATATCCTCGGGTTCCATTTTAATCTAATTATATCCGGAAAATCCGTCCATAAATGAGAAAACATTGAATTTAGTCGTATTATATACCAACATATCAATATGTGGTAAAGGGAAATCATCTTTCGGACTAGCTTTATTCAAGTCTCTATAGTCCACACACATCCAGACTTTTCCATCTTTCTTAGGCACGGGCACAATATTGGCCACCCATTGAGGATATGTAGAAGTCACCAGAAACCCCACATATATTTGCTTCTGAACCTCTTCTTTGATCTTCACTTCCATATCAGGATGAGTTCTTCTGAGCTTCTGCTTCACAGGCACGCACTCAGGCTTCAAAGGCAGGAAATGTTGCACGATATCAGTATCTAGACCAGACATGTCTTCATATGACCAAGCAAAGACGTCGACGTATTCTCGTAGCAACTCAATCAACCCCTTCTTGACAGACTCTTCCAGGAGTGCCCCAATCTTCACTTCTCGCACACAATCTTCGGACCCCAAGTTGACTGTTTCCAGATTCTCAAGATGCGGCTGAATGATCTTCTCTTCGTGCTCAAGTAGACGGGCAATCTCGTCAGGAATCTCTTCAACATTGTCATACCCCAATTTTGACCCTGAATCGCCGATTCAACACATTCATCATAGCTATTGCATATCTACATAGCATTCCATGCATTCCATACCGCATAGTGCCTAAAATATCAGTCGAAACAATTTTTTCGGATCTACAGACAAACCGATTGAGTTAATCGCCAGATGTGCGTCAAATCAGTAGACGAAAACTTTTAAAATCAAGCTTCTAGACATCAATTTTATTAATCTACGTTTCGCGTAGTTTAATCTGGTATGCTCGATTTATTTTTCAGCTAATTTTTCGGCCACTTTCTGATCAGCTCAAGCCTGCTTAACCAGTCAAAATTTATTTCAAAATAAAAAGAAACGTTGTATTTTTCCAATAAGTTTATTTCACACTGATCATTTTGGTGCATTCAATTTAATTTTTTTAGCATTTTTGTGCCTGACTTTTACTCACTTTAAGTCCATTTATTTTTATTTCTTTGTCAAAATGCTCAAAATAAATAAATAGAATTTTTTATATATTTTTTGAATTAATTTTGATTATTTATATTAATGTAATTTTATTTGATTTAAATTATTTCTAACTATTTTTTACATTAACAACATTCATTAAGGGTATTTTTGGTTTTTTAAAATTTAGTAACCCTAGTTTGGCACTATAAATACTAAAGATGCTGGTGAATGAAAAAAAACCCAACAGTTGCCTAGCGGAAGACCCAAACGACTCTTCTCTCCTCACACGCCTACCACCACTCACTCACCTCTCCTCTGAAAAGAAAAACAAAAAAGAAACCGTTCCTCTTCTCTTACCGTATCCGCCGCCACACCCTTCATCAACCCTAAACCCCAATCCGCCACCATCACCTCCAATCTCACTCCGTACAACCCTCACACAACATCAACGCTCGCCTTACCTCATCACCGTCTCCTATCTTCTGCCTTTTCCACCAACAGTAACCGCGTCAACCTCTCCGCCGTCAAACACCAACAATCTCAACCAATCCCTTCTTCAACCTCTTAACCTTTTTCCGCCTACAACTCAACGCCACTCCCTCACGAAACCTTCACTCTCTCTCCGCCACTCTTACCTCATCACCCTTTCCTCTTCCGCCTCACCAACACAACCACTAAACCCCACCATCACCGACCGCGATCCATGGATTCTCAACCAGATTAATTGAAGAAGAAGCTCGTTTGCTCGAGAGCCAAACGAGGATTCTAGCGGTGTTGTCGGAGGTTATATACGAGCTTCACACGACAAGGACTCCTCAGTTTCTTGGCCTTGATAAAAGCGCAGAGATGTTCCCGGAATAAAGTTCAGCAAGCGAGGTTGTTTTCGGTGTTTTGGATAGCCGTGTTTGGCCTGAAAGAAAAAGCTTCGACGACATTGGATTTGGACCTATACCCGCAACACAGAAAGACGCGCGTGACACAGGGAATGCTACTAACGCTACGAACGGGAATTTGTGTATGACGGGAATTTTATCGTCGGAATTAGTCGCACCATCGATAAAACAATAATCGATAGTATTTCGGTTTTGATTGTGTTTCAGTTGGATATACAGTTGTAGTGTAAATGTTAGAAGTAGTGTGTTGTTAGACTTTTTTTGATCGCATGTGGAGTTTTTTTCATTCTAAGCTTACAGGCTATGATTATTGTTGCTTGGAATGGAAATAGGGATCTAAGTACAATATTTAATGGTAATGTTTTCAAGAAGGCACTTAGCGTGTTTATAACAGCAGCTATATTAAAGCTTGGACAAGCCATTCTTGATGTGATCCTCAGTTGGAAAGCACAGCGGAGCATGTTGATGTATGTTAAGTTAGGATACATTCTAAAGGTTGTTTCATCTGCAGCATGGGTGATTGTTTTATCGGTCACTTATGCTTATACTTGGGAAAATCCTCCTAGCTTTGCTCAAACCATCCAAAGTTGGTTTGGAAGCAATAAACACTCACCTTCAATGTTTATTATGGCTGTTATTGTATACTTGTCACCAAATACGCTAGCTGCCATATTGTTTATGTTCCCACTCATTCGGAGTTTTCTTGAGAGATCAAATTATAGGATTGTCATGCTAATGATGTGGTGGTCGCAGCCCCGTCTCTATGTCGGTAGGGGGATGCATGAGAGCACTTTTCCCACGGTAGCTAGCCATGGTGAAATTCTGGAGCTTTCCATCCAATTAGCGATGAGTTCCTTGGAAATAGTTTATTCACACTTTTACCAATATGTTGATAGAAGGCTAAGTTATCACTGTGATCTGCTTACACTTAGAATGGGCAGTGTTGAAATGGAGTCTAGGAAGGCTGACGAATGGGCTAGCCAGTTGCAATGTTGGTCAATTAGCTTTTAATTGAAATTTAGAATATTCTTAATTATATAGTAGGTTAATTAGGAATATTAGGTAATTAGTTTAGAATATTAATTAGGGATTTAGGTTAATTGGATGAGTTTTAGGATACAATTAGAAATTTAAAGTTAGATTAGGTTAGTATTAGATTTAGATTAGAATAATTTTAGTTTAGAATATTAGATTTTTTTTAGGATCATAATTAGGAGTTAATTACGTTAATATTTTAGAATATTAAGAAATATTAGAAATATTATTGAGAATATTATAGATAATTAGGAGTTAATCGGATTAATTAGGATCTTTAATTTTGATAAGCTTAATTAGATTTAATTAGAAATATTAAAATTAACTACACTAAGATTTTAGAAATAATTAGAATTAGTTTAGGATGAAGAATATTAAAATGAGTTTAGTATTTAATTGATTTTAATTTGGATTTTCATGAAATAGAAGTTTAATTAAGTATTAACCATAATTATGAATTGACGGTTTTACCCCTAGACTTAGGAAAAGGCTAGTTATTTATATCTTTTATAATTTCTAAACATAACTTACAAAAATCTTTTCTCAAACAAACTCGAAAGAAAAGGACCGTTGGAATCTAGCATTCCAGTGTAACCCTTGAACAATTGAGTCCAAAAGCACATGTCTTGTTCTTATTGAGTTTTTCATTTTCCATTAAACCATTTCAATTTCGACTTCAAATAATTTTTGTAACCAAGGCAAACTGTCTCAAATCATTTATGTGTATACGTCCTTGATCACATATTGAGAGATATTTCTTAAAATCAAATACAATATCCAAACTTTTTTTAAATAATTCGAAAAGGACCGTTGGGATCAAGCATTCTGGCGTAACCCTTTGAACATTTAATTCTCATCAAGTGTTCGTTGTCCATTAAACAATTTTCTTAAATAATTCGAATGAAAAAGGACCATTGGAATCTAGCATTCCGGTGGAATCCTGAATTATTGATCTTGGGGCTTATATCTCATTCTTATAAACGTCCGTCTTTCAAACTCAAAAAATACTTAATTCCTACCTTAACACTTTTTCAATAAAGATGGAAATGGAACATGGTGTATACCGTGCACTCCTGAGATTAAGATTCAAGGTGGATGCCTTGCCTATCTTAGCTCTCGCCATCGTCTATAATTGTCAATGCGGTTTCTTCAAACCCTTTCTCAATCAAATTCAAAATACTTAATCTTTATTAAACACTTTTGCCAATAAATATGTAAGTGGAACATGGTGTATACCGTGCACTCCTCAGACTAGGATTCGAGATGGATATCTCGCTCATCCAAGTTCTCGCCATCACTCAAAATACATCCAACCAATCAAACTCTTTCTCGCCGCCGTGCGATTAATATCAAAAACCTTTTTCATAAACGAAAGATATATTTCCTTAAGGTGATGCAAAACAATGTTTCGGCCACGATTGTTGAGTCGAGATAAGTGACGCTTTTCCGAATGTAGATTTATAAATCCGTTCGATGTGTGGTGTACGTCCACTCCTCATCTGTTTTGGGTAAAACAATGTTTTCTTCGATTAATACAATATAGCTTTTGCTAAAATCGACCAACAAACAAACATTTTTCTACCCAGAACTACGTAAGCCTTGATTTCTCTTTTGAGATACGTAGGAGCAGGATTTGTAAATCTTGTCAGGCCCACTAATAAAAAACTTAGGTTTAGTCCTTCGTCAAAAATCCAAAAACATTTCTTCTCTCTTCTATTCTTTCTCTCCCTCATTATAATTTAAGAAGACTAACATAAGCTAACATTCAAAAAGAAACTAACTAAACGGTTCCCGTTGAATACAACGGACGTGAGGGGTGCTAATACCTTCCCCTTGCGTAACCGACTCCCGAACCCTGATTTGGTTGCGACGACAAATAATCATTGTCGTTCTTTCTTAGGTTTTATCGATATTTCCCCTTTCCTTTTTAGGAATAAATAAAGTTCGGTGGTGACTCTATTCAGTCCATCATTGTGAGCGTGCGATCGCGCTTCGCTTTAAAGTCGTATCCCCATTTTTCGAGGTGCGACAGATGGCGACTATGCTGGGGATATGCAAACATCTTATTGGGACTTCCCCAGCGAGATGGCGACTCTGCTGGGGACAGGAACATCCCTAAGTGAGTCAACCCTAATTCAGTTAAGTTTTCGTATGTGTGTTAGCTTTGTTTGCTTATTTTTTTTCCTTTGTTATATGCTTTCTTTATCTCTGTTTTATCACATTTTTATATCTGTATATATATCTACGTGTGGGTGTTGGGATTTTGATATCATGAATAAAGCTCTACACCCGAGCTTTGGAAAAAGAAGAGAGAACACATAAAGTTTAGAATTGGAAGTTGTATAGTGTTAGTCCCCAAGGGCCACTCTTTGCGTGCCTAGCATGAAGACTCCCCTACAGTAGACCTGTTTGTAGATCTCATTATAAGACAGCTAGCCTGTTGCATGACGTTGATTCATTAAGGGTCCATGACTCTAGGACCCCCTCTTAGAACCAGTTTCTACTTTGGTGGTTGCGTAATGATGGACTCCAAGGGCCTCTCCTTGTTGCACCCAACATGAAAACCCCGCTCAGAAGAGACCTTTCGTCACTCTTGTCATAAAGCGGCTAGCCTGTTGCATGATGTTGATACGATTATGGTCCATGACTCAGGGAACCCTATCAAAAATGTAGAAACTATCCTGTGAGTGGGTTTATGGGTAGAAATCCTAGAACTATCTGTTAAGGAGCCTACCTAGTAGGGTGTTCTGAGTTACTCATGTTATCCCAGACTCTAACTACTTGGATTGCATTTTATTTGCATACCAAAACATAAAAAAATACATTGCATTCATTCATATACCATTGCATCTGCATTCGTTATCATGCATTGCATATCATTTTCTAAAAAATACAAAAAACACTCATCCATCCTTTGTCCATGAAGAGCAAAGTGATTCCTGGCATGCGTTTAGAACAAAGAACCATGTCTAAGGAAAATTCAAGAAGCATTGGAGAAGGAAGGCTCAAGTACATATATCTTGATTTTTGGGCCAAGTAATGTGAAAGGGAAAGGACCCCTGAAACCCCTCAAGGTTTTGTATCACAAGGAAGAGGTCAAGGATGTGGCTAGTGAAATATCATCATTTCCTGGTAAGAGCATTGAGATATCGCCTTGGATTTCCAATCATCATGACATATAGCCAACTTCTGTAGCCTCTGATTCAAAACTCGTTGGTGGTTCCCAAGTCTCTTAAGCCGGTTCCACAACCTTACCCACCCGGGTATGAACCAAATGTGCAATGTGGATATCATGCTGGATCAGAAGGGCATTCAACCGAAGACTGCAACACTTTCAAAGCCAAAGTACAACAGTTGATTGACAACGGGTACATAGCCTTTCAAGAAGGAAGCTTGGTGGTAAACGTTAACCCATCGACCAAATAAGTGCGAAGGTCTCAAGGGGTGTCCCCATAGGTTAATGGATCAAGTTTGAAGAAGGCATTCCCTGAAGATGGCAATCATTTGGTTGTTTCAGCATCTCTTTTGGATTTGCCTTGCATGTTGATTGCTAATTGCTTTTAAGCATTGTTGTTTTCTTCGAATTGGTAAGATTAATGAAATGTTTATGCATCTTTTGAATTAATCCATTGGTATTCACTCGTTTTTCATTCATGTTAAGAACAAAAATACTCCTCTCATTTACTTTTGTTTATCAAACCGTTGTGTTAACAAATATTGGAAGGAGGATGATGAAAATGAAACACCTGAAATTGTTGTGGTATGCTTTTGAGTAAAACCTTGTCGATGATGTAAGGCATTGTTTCAAATCCCCAAACAATGAAGAGATAAGGAGTTAATCCCTACTCAACCACTTTGAGCCTAGAAGTTGGTGTTTATTTCGGATCTAAAACCCTTAATCTTAACCTGGGGAAGGGTAGTTATGTTCAGATAGTTTTATCGTGCATTCGATCTTTCAAAAAAAATCGTCCATATGTACACCCTCCAATTAGGTTCAACCTCATGTTATCCTTCGCGCACATGTTGAAGTGTCGAAGAAGCTGAGAAAAGCTAAAATTAGTGTTGGTTGATCCTTATCCACCAATAATGTGGCAGTCAACACGCGTAAAAAAAACAGAGAAAGTCCGCTAAGTCAAATACCACAAAATGACTTAGGCAAAAGTTAGGGCATCCCGATGGACCGAAAGCTTCAAAGAAGCGGTCCAGGAAAAATCAGGGATAAAGAAAATCAATCGAAAGAGGTCATTAAATCCTCAACAAAAACAAAATAAGGTGACTGCCATTTCAAGAAAATCTCACCTTGAACCCTCATTTTCACTTTCGCACCTTCGAAGTCGAATGCGTGTATTGAATTAACTGAACATAGGAACTAGAGATCATCAAGAAGAAGGGGTGGATAAAAATAAATTTTGAGCCTTATATCCTTTTGTTTCAAAAAACCATGAACCAGACCACATTACAACCCTTAAAAGACCTAATTGAGACAGGGTTTATTTTGAAAGCATACTATAACAAGGTTGTGTTAACTTGACTCCAAACGATTTTTGTTAATCATTTGATGGCACCAACTTTCACACTGTGAATGACTTGATCACCATTGTGTTCTTATCAACGACTCGTTCACTGTATTCCGCCCATTCATATCGATAAACTTTGATTTCAAATTTTTGCATAAGCATTGAATTAAAATTACCATTTTTTTAGAATGAACAATCTTATTTGCGAGTCAACACTTAGCATCAAGAAATTCCATATACAGTTGAGGAACTTGATAAAGTGAAAGAAGTCTAGTCAGGGGCAAATCACTTTGAGCATCCGTTAATTCGAGCTAATCACCCTAAGGGTCATCTCGCCAAGAGTAATTATTTCAAGACTCAGACCGGGGCAAGCCACCTCAGAGCTCAGTAAGTCCAACTATCCAAGGAAAGTCAATCAAGAGTCTACCATTCCAACATTTGGTTAGTCAAGTTCGGACCATTGCAAGTTTCAAACACTCGGGGCAAGCCATCTTGAGGTAGTCTCATGGCAAGTTGTTTCCAAACTCACTTTCAAGGTGAACACTTCCAAAGACCCAACAGACTGGGGCAAGATGAGCCACAAAGGGGCAGACACCCTTCATGCTTTCAAATTGATCAAACAAATTCTGCCATATGTCAACAACTATTGAGTTTAAGACAAGTGCCCAAAAAAATATGCTAGCATGATTCATTAATCCTCCAAAAGGATCTCATTGGCTAAGTTTGTGGTTGCCAAGCTGGATAGAATTCTCCTTTGACAACATCTATCATAAAACATTTGGTTGAGTTCTCGGTGTTGAGGAATCATGATCTCCATAAATAGTCTTTACAAACTCCCTATCCACTCAGGTGTCAGCATTGCATATCATGATCATTCATATATCATGCATAAAAAAATTCAAATCATACATAGCTGAAATGTACTTCGGGCTCATTTTGCATTGACCCAGGTCTTGTTGTTGATCCTATACCCTTTGACCTCTAATTCCAGTTTGTATTTGGTGCCCTTAAACCAACATCCGGTTTTCGCAGTCATTTTCAAGTCCAATTGTATTTAAACTTTATTCAGGTCATATATGAACCTGTTGTTGAGCTTTATTCCATTGTCAGGTCATATATGAACCTGTTGTTGAGCTTTATTCAGGTCATGTATGAACCTGTTGTTGAGTCTTTATTCCAGTATTACCAGGTCATGTCTGAACCTGTTTTGAAGAGTCTTTCTCTATGATTGTTTCAGTGTTATCAGGTCATATATGAACCTGTTGTTGAGCTTTATTCAGGTCATATATGAACCTGTTGTTGAGATTTATTCCATTGTCAGGTCATATATGAACCTGTTGTTGAGCTTTATTCAGGTCATATATGAACCTGTTGTTGAGCTTTGTTCCATTGTCAGGTCATATATGAACATGTTGTTTCAGTATTGTCAGGTCATATATAAACCTGTTGTGGAGCTTCATTCAGGTCATATATGAACCTGATGTTGAGATTTATTCCATTATCAGGTCATATATGAACCTCTTATTTCAGTGTTGTCAGGTCATATATGAACCTGTTGTTGAGCTTTATTCAGGTCATATATGAACCTGTTGTTGAGCTTTATTCCATTGTCAGGTCATATATGGACCTGTTGTTTCAGTGTTGTCAGGTCATATATGAACCTGTTGTTGAGCTTCATTCAGGTCATATATGAACCTGTTGTTGAGCTTTATTCCATTGCCAGGTCATATATGAACCTGTGGTTGAGCTTTATTCCATTATCAGGTCATATATAAACCTGTTGTTCAGTGCTATTCAGGTCATATATGAACCTGTTGTTGAACTTTATTCCATTGTCAGGTCATGTATGAACCTGTTGTTTAGCTTTATTCCATTGTCAGGTCATATATGAACCTGTTGTTGAGCATTATTCAGGTCATATATGAACTTGTTGTTGAGCATTGTCAGGTCATATATGAACCTGTTGTTGAGCTTTATTCAGGTCATATATGAACCTGTTGTTGAGTTTTATTCCATTGTCAGGTCATATATGAACCTGTTGTTGAGCATCGTCAGGTCATATATGAACCTGTTGTTGAGCTTTATTCCACTGTCAGGTCATGTATGGACCTGTTTTGAAGAGTCTTTCTCTATGATTGTTTCAGTGTTATCAGGTCATATATGAACCTGTTGTTGAGCTTTATTCCAGTATTACCAGGTTCTTGATATTCCCCAGCATTGTCAGGTCATATATGAACCTGTTGTTGAGCTTTATTCCAGTATTACCAGGTCATGTATGAACCTGTTGTAGAATTTTTTTCATATTCGGGCTTAGTAAGTCATATGTGAACTTACTATCGAAATCTCTTGTGTTCTAAGTATTGATTATCAACTTTCACTTCGATTACTCCCCAATGTGTGTCTGATTCTCCAACAGGATAGTTTTCCCCAACAAGTTGTTTTTTACCATTTGTCTGTCTCCCTGTAGACCATCAGCATTCCCCACAGATCTTTGTTTCATTCTGTACCCATCATAAAGCATAATGCTAGGGTTTATCTTATGTCCGATCATGTCCCTAGCAAATCAAATAAAGAGACTCATTCATTCAGGCATTCATCTCATATCATATCCTATCATTTGCATTTCATGATCAAAATCCGGGTCTTCTTAGTATCTAACTATCTCCCACTATGATCATATGAAGAGTGTCCTGCTTCATATTCTCTAGTTGAAGATACTTATTTAAGGGGCAACTGTCATACCCCAATTTGACCCTGAATCGCCGATTCAACACATTCATCATAGCTATTGCATATCTACATAGCATTCCATACCGCATAGTGCCTAAAATATCAGTCGAAACAATTTTTTCGGATCTACAGACAAATCGGTTGAGTTAATCGCCAGATGTGCATCAAATCAGTAGACGAAAATTTTGAAAATCAAGCTTCTAGACATCAATTTTATTAATCTACGTTTCGCGTAGTTTAATCCGGTCAAAATTTATTTCAAAATAAAAAGAAACGCTGTATTTTTTCAATAAGTTTATTTCGCACTGATCATTTTGGTGCATTCAATTTAATTTTTTTTAGCATTTTTGTGCCTGACTTTTATTCATTTTAAGTCTATTTATTTTTATTTCTTTGTCAAAATGCTCAAAATAAATAAATAGAATTTTTTATATATTTTTTGAATTAATTTTGATTATTTATATTAATGTAATTTTATTTGATTTAAATTATTTCTAACTATTTTTTACATTAACAACATTCATTAAGGGCATTTTGGTTTTTTAAAATTTAGTAACCCTAGTTTGGCACTATAAATACTAAAGATGCTGCTGAGTGAAAAAAAACCCAACAGTTGCTTAGCGGCAGACCCAAACGACTCTTCTCTCCTCACACGCCTACCACCACTCACTCACCTCTCCTCTGAAAACAAAAACAAAAAAGAAACCGTTCCTCTTCTCTTACGTATCCGCCGCCACACCCTTCATCAACCCTAAACCCCAATCCGCCACCATCACCTCCAACCTCACTCCGTACAACCCTCACACAACATCAACGCTCGCCTTACCTCATCACTGTCTCCTATCTTCTGCCTTTTCCACCAACAGTAACCGCGTCAACCTCTCCGCCGTCAAACACCAACAATCTCAACCAATCCCTTCTTCAACCTCTTAACCTTTTTCCGCCTACAACTCAACGCCACTCCCTCACGAAACCTTCACTTTCTCTCCGCCACTCTTACCTCATCACCCTTTCCTCTTCCGCCTCACCAACACAACCACCAAACCCCACCATCACCGACCGCGATCCATGGATTCTCAACCAGATTAACTGGAGAAGAAGCTCGTTTGCTCGAGAGCCAAACGAGGATTCTAGCGGTGTTGCCGGAGGTTAAATACGAGCTTCACACGACAAGGACTCCTCAGTTTCTTGGCCTTGATAAAAGCGCAGAGATGTTCCCGAAATAAAGTTCAGCAAGTGAGGTTGTTGTCGGTGTTTTGGATACCGGTGTTTGGCCTGAAAGCAAAAGCTTCGACGACACTGGATTTGGACCTATACCCGCAACACGGAAAGGCGCGTGTGACACAGGGAATGCTACTAACGCTACGAACGGGAATTTGTGTATGACGGGAATTTTATCGCCGGAATTAGCCGCACCATCGATAAAACAATAATCGGTAGTATTTCGATTTTGATTGTGTTTCGGTTGGATATACTGTTGTAGTGTAAATGTTAGAAGTAGTGTGTTGTTAGACTTTTTTTGATTGCATGTGGAGTTTTTTTCATTCTAAGCTTACAGGCTATGATTATTGTTGCTTGGAATGGAAATGGGGATCTAAGTACAATATTTAATGGTAATGTTTTCAAGAAGGCACTTAGCGTGTTTATAACAACAGCTATATTAAAGCTTGGACAAGCCATTCTTGATGTGATCCTCAGTTGGAAAGCACAGCGGAGCATGTTGATGTATGTTAAGTTAGGATACATTCTAAAGGTTGTTTCATCTGCAGCATGGGTGATTGTTTTATCGGTCACTTATGCTTATACTTGGGAAAATCCTCCTAGCTTTGCTCAAACCATCCAAAGTTGGTTTGGAAGCAATAAACACTCACCTTCAATGTTTATTATGGTTGTTATTGTATACTTGTCACCAAATACGCTAGCTGCCATATTGTTTATGTTCCCACTCATTCGGAGTTTTCTTGAGAGATCAAATTATAGGATTGTCATGCTAATGATGTGGTGGTCGCAGCCTCGTCTCTATGTCGGTAGGGGGATGCATGAAAGCACTTTTCCCACGGTAGCTAGCCATGGTGAAATTCTGGAGCTTTCCATCCAATTAGCGATGAGTTCCTTGGAAATAGTTTATTCACACTTTTACCAATATGTTGATAGAAGGCTAAGTTATCACTGTGATCTGCTTACACTTGGAATGGGCAGTGTTGAAATGGAGTCTAGGAAGCCTGACGAATGGGCTAGCCAGTTGCAATGTTGGTCAATTAGCTTTTAATTGAAATTTAGAATATTCTTAATTATATAGTAGGTTAATTAGGAATATTAGGTAATTAGTTTAGAATATTAATTAGGGATTTAGGTTAATTGGATGAGTTTTAGGATACAATTAGAAATTTAAAGTTAGATTAGGTTAATATTAGATTTAGATTAGAATAATTTTAGTTTAGAATATTAGATTTTTTTAGGATCATAATTAGGAGTTAATTACGTTAATATTTTAGAATATTAAGAAATATTAGAAATATTATTGAGAATATTATAGATAATTAGGAGTTAATCGGATTAATTAGGATCTTTAATTTTGATAAGCTTAATTATATTTAATTAGAAATATTAAAATTAACTAGACTAAGATTTTAGAAATAATTAGAATTAGTTTAGGATGAAGAATATTAAAATGAGTTTAGGATTTAATTGATTTTAATTAGGATTTTCATGAAATAGAAGTTTAATTAAGTATTAACCATAATTAAGTATTAACCATAATTATGAGTTTACAAAAATCTTTTCTCAAACAAACTCGAAAGAAAAGGACCGTTGGAATCTAGCATTCCAGTGTAACCCTTGAACAATTGAGTACAAAAGCACATGTCTTGTTTTTATTGAGTTTTTTATTTTCCATTAAACCATTTCAATTTCGACTTCAAATAATTTTTGTAACCAAGGCAAACTGTCTCAAATCATTTATGTGTATACGTCCTTGATCACATATTGAGAGATATTTCTTAAAATCAAATACAATATCCAAACTTTTTTTAAATAATTCGAAAAGGACCGTTGGGATCAAGCATTCTGGCGTAACCCTTTGAACATTTGATTCTCATCAAGTGTTCGTTGTCCATTAAACAATTTTCTTAAATAATTCGAATGAAAAAGGACCATTGGAATCTATCTTTCCGGTGGAACCCTGAATTATTGATCTTGGGGCTTATGTCTCATTCTTATAAACGTCCGTCTTTCAAACTCAAAAAATACTTAATTCCTACCTTAACACTTTTTCAATAAAGATGGAAATGGAACATGGTGTATACCGTGCACTCCTGAGATTAAGATTCAAGGTGGATGCCTTGCCTATCTTAGCTCTCGCCATCGTCTATAATTGTCAATGCGGTTTCTTCAAACCCTTTCTCAATCAAATTCAAAATACTTAATCTTTATTAAACACTTTTGCCAATAAATATGGAAGTGGAACATGGTGTATACCATGCACTCCTGAGACTAGGATTCGAGATGGATATCTCGCTCATCCAAGTTCTCGCCATCACTCAAAATACATCCAACCAATCAAACTCTTTCTCGCCGCCGTGCGATTAATATCAAAAACCTTTTTCATAAACGAAAGTTATATTGCCTTAAGGTGATGCAAAACAATGTTTCGGCCACGATTGTTGAGTCGAGATAAGTGACGCTTTTCCAAATGTAGATTTATAAATCCGTTCGATGTGTGGTGTACGTCCACTCCTCATCTGTTTTGGGTAAAACAATGTTTTCTTCGATTAATACAATATAGATTTTGCTAAAATCGACCAACAAACAAACATTTTTCTATCCAGAACTACGTAAGCCTTGATTTCTCTTTTGAGATACGTAGGAGCAAGATTTGTAAATCTTGTCATGCCCACTAATAAAAAATTTAGGTTTAGTCCTTCGTCAAAAATCCAAAAATATTTCTTCTCTCTTCTATTCTTTCTCTCCCTCATTATAACTTAAGAAGACTAACATATGCTAACATTCAAAAAGAAACTAACTAAACGGTTCCCGTTGAATACAACGGACGTGAGGGGTGCTAATACCTTCCCCTTGCGTAACCGACTCCCGAACCCTGATTTGGTTGCGACGACCAATAATCATTGTCGTTCTTTCTTAGGTTTTATCGATATTTCCCCTTTCCTTTTTAGGAATAAATAAAGTTCGGTGGCGACTCTGTTCAGTCCATCATTGCGAGCGTGCGACCGCCCTTGGCTTTAAAGTCGTATCCCCATTTTTCGAGGTGCGACAAATATCATCTTCTTCAGGTTCAAATACAGGGAACTCAAAGTTGGGAGATGGTGTTGGATCATTATGTTCAATGGGTTTGATCAACCTACATAATGATTTTGGATATAAAGAGATTTTAGAATTCAAACAAGGCAAATCATTATGCAGATGAAAAGATTGATTTTATTCATTTTTTTTGGGTTTTATGTGATCACCAATTTCATGCAAAAAATGAAAAGTG
Organism: Lathyrus oleraceus; assembly: GCF_024323335.1. Taxonomy (NCBI): domain Eukaryota; kingdom Viridiplantae; phylum Streptophyta; class Magnoliopsida; order Fabales; family Fabaceae; genus Lathyrus; species Lathyrus oleraceus. The sequence continues at coordinate 52,127,757 of NC_066581.1, read as the reverse complement.
AAAATAAATGGAAAAACAAACATTTAACATGAATTTATTGAATGAAAATATCATTGTATTTATGAGCCAACAATATCATCACTCCTCCTTTTGGCATGGGAGAAGGGTTTTTAGACAAAATGAACATTACTTTGACTTATGGACGACTGTTGGAACATCAACAACGACCCAATTATTGCAGACCCCTCCAGGGATGACAAAGTTGCCAGGATCTTCCTCTACATCCTCTTCCACAATAGCAACAGCCTCTTGGTCTTCGACCGTGTGGATGAATCCACCACTCTGAAACAGCCCATGCTTGTTGAAAGTGCCAGAAGAATACCCTATGCCAGCCCGGGATTGGTTTTCTTCTAGCTTGATCATTTGTCCTAAACCGGTAGTTGTGCCATGCTCAATGGCCAACTTAGCATCTTTGTAGGACGCAAATGAAGAAGTTCCTTTCTTAGTAGGCTCAGCAATAGATAAAGCTTGAAACTGCGTTCCAACTTCATCCTCAACATCTATGTAAGAAAAGGAAGACAAATGGCTAACCAGGAGAGCCTTCTCTCCCCCTATCACCACCAGCTTCTTGTTTTTGACAAATTTCAGTTTCTGGTGTAGGGTGGATGTCACGGCGCCTGCCTCGTGAATCCATGGTCTACCTAACAGACAGCTATATGATGGGTGGATATCCATGACCTGAAAAGTGATATGGAAATCACTCGGTTCGATCTTGACTGGGAGTCCAACCTCTCCAATCACAGTTTTACGGGACCCATCAAAAGCTTTAACCACTACTCCACTCTGCCTCATGGGAGGCCCTTGGTATGACAATCTAGCAAGAGTGGATTTTGGCAACACGTTCAGTGATGATCCAGTGTCTACCAGCACATTAGACATGGCATCATCCTTGCAGCTCATGGATATGTGTAGTGCCAAATTGTGGTCTCTTCCCTCCTCAGGGAGATCAGCATCACAAAAACTCAAATTGTTACAAGCGGTGATGTTTGCAACAATACTATCAAATTATTCTATTGTGACGTCATGATCTACATACGCCACATCCAACACCTTCTGTAGAGCTTCACGGTGTGGTTTTGAATTCATCAATAAAGATAGCACATAGATCTTTGATGGCGTTTGTAGAAGCTGATCTACAATGTTGTATTCACTCCTTTTGATGAGTCTCAGCATCTCATCACAGTCTTCTTTCACGGTGCCACTCTGGCCAGTAGAGACAGGAGTTTTTACAACAGAGGCAGGTTTATTGGCAACAAGTGCCGGAATTGGAGCATTAACAGCATTCCCAACCGGGCGTTCAGCCTAATCAGCAACATCAGCCCTTCGAACATCAGCTTGGGGTTTTAGCGGAGCCGAGAAAACACGACCGCTACGGGTCAGGCCGCTGACATCGGCAATATTAACAACAGAAGTAGAGGGCAGGGGCACCTCCTTCCCATCCTCCAATGCCACAGCATTGTAGCGATAGGGGACCGCTTTATCAGAAGAGTATGGCACAGGGCCAGCTGGTTTAATAATCAAAGAGGGAGAAGCCTTCTACTTGCTGCCATCATACCGGATGACAACAGGCTCGGGGATCCGAAATACCGGAGATATCACATTGACTTCATCATCATCATCAATATCTCGATTCTAAAGTATTTCAATTACACCTTCATCTAGCATTTCTTGGATGTCTTTACGGACTTGGCGACATCCCCTTTGATTGACAGTGAAAACACGGCATCTTTCATGGTCATGCTCGTAATGACTGTATTCACACAACAGTCTGTGCATCTGGACCAATGATTGTCGAATATGGCTGACATATTTGACCTTATATTTACCAGGGCAGCCCTGGACCATGTTGATAGAGGATTCCCATGCTCGGATAATGGGTTCTTCTTCACATTAGGACCTACGTCCTCGAAACACAAGATACCACATCTCACAAGGTCTTGAACCTTGGTCTTCAGTGGGTAATAGTTTTCCACGTCATGTCCGGGAGCACCGGAATGATAAACACAGTGTAGCTCGGGCTTATACCACCACTGAGGGTTGGTAGGTATAGCCGGTGGGTCTCGTGGAGTAATCAGCTTCCTCTCTGTCAAAGAGGGATACAATTCTGCATAGGTCATAGGAATAGGATCAGAAGTGACCCTCTTCCTCTCATAGCTTGTACTGGCTTGATTGTTGTTTCGAGGCTGGTAGGCCTGCTGTTGAGGACGGTGTTGTTGTTGTTGATATTGTTGATGTTGCTATTGCTGGTTATTAATGTGATGCTGATAGTGTTGATTATCTCTGAAAACAGGTGCTATGTGAGCCACTTGATGCTGATTACCGGCAGGACGCACGGTCTTCCTCCTTTCTGAGGGTCTTCTGGGTTTAACATGGGAGGTCACAGCATGTGCCTCACCATCTTTCTTCTTTCCAAACGCCCCATATCATTTGGCAGAAGAGCCTTCTTCTCTGGTCAGGCGCCCTTCCCTGACTCCTTCCTCCAAACGCATCCCCATGTTCACCATCTCGGTGAAATCAGAAAGAGCGTTGGAAATCATCCGCTCATAGTAGAATGAGCTCAAGGTCTTTAGGAAGATCTTGGTCATTTCTTTCTCCTCCAGCGGAGGCACAATCTGTGCTGCTAACTCTCGCCACCTCTGGGCGTACTCTTTGAAAGTTTCCTTATCTTTCTGAGACATGGCTCTCAATTGATCCCTATCGGGAGCCATATCCACGTTATACTTGTAATGCTTGACGAAGGCTTCACCAAGGTCATTGAAGGATCGGATGTTCGTGCTGTCCAAGCCCATATACCATCTCAGGGCAGCACCAGACAAACTGTCCTGGAAGTAGTGAATGAGAAGTTGATCGTTGTCGGTCTGAGTCGACATCTTCCTGGCATACATGACCAGGTGGCTGAGAGGGCAAGTATTTCCCTTGTACTTTTCAAAGTCAGGTACTTTGAATTTTACAGGGATTTTGACGTTTGGGACCAAGCAGAGTTCAGCAGCAGACTTGCCGAAAAGGTCTTTTCCTCTGAGAGTTTTCAATTCCTTGCGGAGCTCAAGAAACTGATTGTTCATAGCATCCATATTTTTATAGACATCTGGGCCCTCAGACGGCTCAGAATGGTAGATGGTGTCGTCTACTCTGGGCATAATATACACGAAAGGGGGTGGAACGGCAAGGACCGGGCTAGATGCCGGCAGAGAAGCAAAGGTGGGTGCAAGACCCTCAGGAACAAAGTTGGGAGGCATCCCCCAAGGAAACCTGGCTGGCATAGCTATTGGTGCAAAGTGGGCGCTGGCTGCAAGCACGGTTGAAGAGGCAATATCGGAGATGACTGTCCTCTGGGGAGGAGTTAAAGGTGTCGGAGACGACTGGCTCTGGGCGGCCATGAAAGACTCCATCAGGGCAGTCAATATGGCCACTTCTTTCTTAAGTTCACGGTTCTCTTACTCCAAATGATCCATTAGTCTTGATGCGTTGGCTCGAGTGTAGTACCGTTGAGTCAGCTTGTCTTCAAAATAAATGAAGAACACAGAGTTAGACCGTAGAACAAGAAGCCTGGAGCAAAACCTGCTTATGCACATGATGCATGCAATGCTTGTGCATATGATTTATTTTTATTTATCAGAGGAACTTTAGAGTCCTATTTGCAAATATGGAAAATATTAATCATTTAGACATATATGGAAATATTACATCAATAATATCTGGAAAATATTTTTACACCAAAGAAGTACAGTCTTGGTAACCAAATACAATACAAGAGAGAAGAAAAATGAACATCCTATGGAACCCTAGAAACAATCATCTAAAGCTCAGGAAACTGGAAGATAAGTTGCACGAAGCCTCTTCACCTCCCTCTCGTAGGCTGCCTCCATGTCTGCCTTCTCCTTGGCGAGTCGATCATACTTCCTCTTCCAAAACTTGGAAGACTGAGGAAGAAGAGAAGTCAATGCATCATCAGGCTCATCAATAACCTGGTGCTCAAGGAACTCTATCAAAGCATCCTTCTCTCTGATCTGCTGAAGCAACTCCTCTCGTTCACGGATCCAGGCACGTGAACGGTCTTCGTCTCTCACCTCCTCTATTCTTTGGTCGAGGAGGGTTGAAGGCCCAGCCACAACCAAAGGTGTAGGTCTTGGATACTCATAAGGCATGAGGTACTCGGAAGCTCTCCTCCTAACCCAAGAGGTGTAGGGTGTAACACCCTTCTAAAATACCCCAATTATTCCATTAAAATAACAACATATATCATCAGAGTAAGGTGCAATTAAGGGTGTCACACAAATACTTCACACCATTCACCATAATATTTAGTCATGCTCATTATTTAATTCAAAACATAAAGTATTGCACAATACGCAGCGGATAGAGATCAAATCGATCATTCAAAACATGTAGCATATCACATGTAACTGGTTCACAACCAACAAGAAACATTTAAAACATCCCATCCCGATGTTACATCTACCAGAGCATGACCCACTAAGGAACTACACTAGACTCCAAGCACTAGCTCCTACTCAATCACTGCTCGTTACCTGAAAAACAGTCGTAAGGGTGAGTTCCTCAATCGATATAATAAGCATTATAAAATATCATGCAATGTTAAGTAATTTAACACATTTCATCACCCAAATCAGATTACCCATTCAGCAACGACAATATCAACTCAATCATACTCAACATCAACACAACACACAACACACAACACACGTATAATACTGGAATACATCCATTCATATTATACGCCATACATACATTATGCAATGAGACTCCATGCATGCGGTACCGACTATTCGTGAACATATAGTTCAACCTCACCGACCAAATCCAGGTACGGCTACCAAGCCCACTAGTCCCACTCATTTGAGACCTAGTGACTCACTCACTAATTCCTCACCATGGGAATTAGCTACCACCCCAAGGGCCATGCTATGCACGCTAATCACCTAGCATGCGAACATCAACAACAATCTACAATGATTTACTCACTAATTCCTCACCATGGGAATTAGCTACCACCAAAAAGGCCACAATATGCATGCTAATTCACCTAGCAATGCAACATCATCAACAACAATCCACAATGGACATATGCTCACACTCTAAGCCAATCAACAGTCCATTCACCAACACATGCATAATATATACATTCACAACATTATGCATATTTTCACACCTCATCAGCATATTTATCACATAATCATATCATGTCATGCCAATAAATCAATCACAATATTAGCACACTCTACTAATACCTATACTACTCAAAACAACGGGAAATAATCCCTACTATATCACATACCGCTATAGGCCAACCATCAAATATGAACACAACATTTAAAATACCAATTTTCCCACTTTTCAACAGTGTTAACCGGTTAACGCCCTGGGTTAACCGGTTAACGCAGACCAAAACACGCTTCCTGGCCAAATTTAACAGTGTTAACCGGTTAACGCCCTGGGTTAACCGGTTAACGCAGACAGAACAACAATTTCTCAGAAATCACAACAGTGTTAACCGGTTAACACCCTGGGTTAACCGGTTAACGCAAGCAAAACAGCAATATTTCATAGTTCCTAACAGTGTTAACCGGTTAACACCCTGGGTTAACCGGTTAACGCAAGACAGAAAGCTGTTCCTGCGCTAACACAAAGCAGAATGCAGAATTCTCCACATTTTTCGCCGTTGGAGGACTTCCGGACCTCCGATTCCGATTCCGTAAAAAGCTATACGTTCGGGAAATCACAACTCATACAAATACAGATTCAATTACAACTTTAACACAGTTTATTCATCACAATTTTTCAGCACTCATCATCCCAATTAGGGTCAATTCAACGGCTTATCACTACCCATTACATGTTAATCCATAATACCCATTAAACGACGATAAACCCCCCTTACCTGAGTTAATCCGGCGAATCTTTAAGCTTCAAGCTTTTCTCTTCTCCAACCTTCTTCCTCTTGCTCTGCTCTTTGCCCTTTTCCTCTTTTTGAGCCGCTTCTCTGTTCTCACGTGAAAACCTTTTATTTACCAAATGGACTCTTTTTCTTATTTCCAACTTATATATATTTTCCAATAATTATTATTCCAATAATAATAATAATAATCCAAAAATTCCAACTATTTAATTAAATTAATAAATATAATATTAACTTAAATTAAATAATTATCTTATTTTTATCGGGGTGTTACATAGGGTTCCAAAGCAATACAATTCTTCGGCCCCAACTCCTTCCTTCCCTTCCTATGGATCTTGCGCCAAGCGCGAACCATCCTGATCTTCAAGCCTTGGGGATCTTTACCTTCCTGGAAGAATACACCCTCTAACAGAATGTTATTAGGTTTATCTTTTAGGGGGAACCCAAGCTGACGACGTGCCAAAATAGGGTTGTAGTTAATCCCACCACATGTACCAAGAAGAGGCACATTGGAGAATTCACCACAAGAGTCGATAATCTGCACACCATCATATACACGGTTGTACCAAAGGATATCATCATTAGTGAGAGACATAAGTCTCGTGGACCACCGTAGATCTCCTTTGTTCTCCTTGAAGGAGACCGTATGCGGCAAGTGCGAAATAAACCATTTGTATATCAGAGGCAAACAACACACAATGGTACCACCACCCTTTGCATTCCTCATATGCAAAGAAAAATAAGTGTCACCCAACAGAGTCGGAACGGGATTAAGAGTAGAGAAAATCCTAATAGCGTTCACATCCACAAACTTGTCGATGTTGGGGAATAATACTAGCCCATAAATGAGAAGTACAAATATACCCTCAAAGGCGTCCTCACTCATGGCCTTCCCATACATAGTAGCTTGAGCAATGAGGAACTCAGAAGGGAGACCTTGAATTCCACCTTTGGTAGTCATATGAGCACCAACCAGAGATTCATCTATATGCAACATATCAGCTATCTCTTGAGAAGTAGGAGCACTCTCTAAGCCACTGAACGACAACTGGTCTAGGATAGGTATACCCACAAGATAGGCATACTCCTCAAGCGTGGGCAAGAGATAAAAATCTGGAAATGTGAAGCAACGGTACAAGGGATCATAGAACTGCACTAATACACTCATTAATCCTTCGTCCACTTGAGTAGTGAAAATAGATAGAAGCTTCCCATAACGAGCCTTGAAACCCAAGGGATCTAGTACATAGGATGTCAAATTTCTTAGCTCTTTCAAGTCGGGTTGTCTGAAACTGTACTTCTTCGTATTCCTTCTTTGTCTTTCCATGTCTGAAAATTTGTAAATAGACCTCTTAAGTTCCTTGAAAATTTTCTCATTATTGATGATATGGATGCAAATGGGTGCATGAATGCATGGATGCAACAATCACACTTAAGGATCAAGCAAAGCACACCACACAAAGGTCATGGGATGGATCATGTCATCCTTAATATCAATCATCCATTTTGGTGGATTATGGTTTACACCTTATCAACACCCAAGTTCCATTGATATTAAGGATACACCAGAACGGATCAACCATGAATCAAGGGTTTGTTGCAAGTCACGAGCATGGAGTCTCGGTTAAGAATTACCCAAAGGGAGTGTACTAGGGTTAAACCTGCCAAACAATGTTCTACAAGAGGTTCCCATAGTCATCATCCCATCTTTCGGATATTATCGGATAAACGACTACTCGTATTCCAAAAATATTCTCAAGAGACACTCTTATGAGTGTAGTATCGCGTAATAATCGTATCAAATCTTACATTTGAACGACTTTCGCATTACGTCCTAAAAAATAGGCCAAGATGGGCTTGGTAAACTAAGGTCCTTGGCTTCTAAAGTCTATATTGGAAAGAGTAATGTCTAACCACGACTACTCGTGTGACATTATTGATCCCAACATGACCTCCACCAAGTGAATGGGCTTGCAAGTCAACTTGCTAAGGAATAACTCCACACAAGTCAACAAGACTATGCCATTCTCCTATCCTAAGTGCACTCGAGTTCGGGTATAGAACTCATCTCACAAAGATCACCAAGCATACAAGGAATTAATATTCAAACAATTCAATCATTATATACAATACAGTAATCCCAAATTGCACAAAAATATATCACAAAATAATATACAATACAATACAACAAAAATGTGAAAGGAAGGCAAACCCCACTAGGCAAATGTCCCCAGCAGAGTCGCCACTTTTCTGTAGCGGGGTATTCGTTACCTTTAGATTTATTGACTAAATCAAAAGTAAACCATACAAGTCGAGTCGCCACCGCACTTCTATTTATCCAAAGGAATGGCTAGAAAGCGAACAAAAACCTAATAGTTTTATCAAATCAAAAACTAGTAAAAATGTCAGAGATCGGGGTAAGGGGGTTGGTTATGCAATGGGAAGGTGTTAAGCACCCAAAACATCCTAGGTACTCCTAGGGAGCCCTTTTCACACTTGTTGTAAGGTTGGTATTTTGTGAAAAATTGTTTGTGCAAACATGATTGAAGAGATGAGAAGAGAATATACAAGTTATTTACGATTTTGTGTTTGAATGGATAAACCCATTGCCTACGTACCATCTTTAAAAAAAAGATTAGGATCAAAACCTCATAGTTTGGGGTAAAAAATCTCAAAAAAAGTTGGTGAATTGATTGGTCCAAAAGCCTTAAGGTCTTTTGTTATCCAAGGGAGAAAACTCAACCTAAAAACCACAAATCCACCATGTGAGGATAGCTTCAACATGCTAGTGAGGGGTTAACCCTATAATAAGCATGGAAGAATCATTGTCCATCACTAAGGATATAGGTGAGTATTACATCTACCTCAAGGATAACTCAAACCTAATAGCTAATGGTTATGAAAAAGTTTTGATAAGAAAGTGGCCATTGAAACCACAAAAGTATTTACAAAGTATGGTCAAAGTTGACTTAAAGATTCAATTCAAAATAAGTGTTATGAAAAGAAAGTTGGAAAATAAAAAGCATAATGCTTAGGTTTCTAATGTTTGAAAACAAATGTTAAATGTTTGCACAAAGTTTTGGCTTGGGTTAGAGTGGAGAGAAGAAGAAGAATGGCTAAAGTCCTAATCATACAAGAGATGAAGGATAAGAAACATGACCACAAATGGAGTTCCTCTCTTGAGATCATATTGATGATCCAAGTAGCTCCCATCCTTTGGAATATGCAAGCAAAATAAGAGTAAGCTCAAGCAATCAAATTAATCAAGTAAGCTCTTAGAAGATCCCTAATGGCTCTTGTATCTTTCACTTTGGATGATCATGGCAATGGTTCTTCAATTTGGCTTAAATAGGATTCCCTAGCATAAAAGCACACACATCAAAAAATTCTATCAAGCAAACAAAGAATGAACAAGAAGGAGTTTAGAAATTGGTCTTTTCCAAGTTCTCTTCAAGATTTATAGCACTCTAAAGGCCCAATGCTTAGTTGCTCTTTGGCTCCAAATTTGCATAGGGAATGTCCTAGAATCTAAGCCCGTTTGTCGATTTTTGCATTTTTGGTCCACAACAATCAAAACAAAAACACAAGCACAATAATATATACACAATTATGTGCTCAAGTGAGCAAAAGGCAAATTGCATTAACATAAACATGTGCTCAAATGAGCAAAGGAAAAAGACAAATGAATAATATGTATAGGAATAGTAAATTGCATAAATGTAAAGAGCAAGAATTAAATGTTAATGGTTAATGGTTAGTGTTAGAGTTAGTGTGCCATAAGGCAATTTAGCGCTATGTTAAGAAATCGTAATTGGACTTATGTAGAAGTCACAACTATCTAAGTCTGGTCAATAATAATGTAGGCAACAACACAAGTTAGAGATTTTGATTAGTAAATCAAACTCCTACAACTTGCCATGCCAAAAAGAAGATGAGAAATAATCTTGTATTGATTTAGGTTCTTTGCTTGATTAGGAAGCAACCTATCCTTAATGCAGCCATTCACTAGATCTATGATCAAGATGAATTAGATTTGAATCAAGGAAGGTTAAACCTCCCATGTATCAAGGCTAACCACCAATCCTTAACTCATTGATCAAAAAAAGAAAAGAAAAGAAGAAGAAGAAGAAGAAGAATATTAAAGCACATTAATGGAAATGGAATGAGATAATCAACAAGCATTGACCAAAGATAGAGAAGATCAAGGTCAAACAATAGAAAACAGAAGCAAAATGAAGATTAGAAGTCAAGAAACAACTAAAATATTTTTGGTATTTTTCAATATTAAAATAAAACTTTGAATTAAAATAATAAAGAAAGTTCAAACTTCAAACTCACTTCAAATCAACTTTGAAAAGTCCAAGTGAATTATCCGAAGTTCAACAAGGTCAAACAAAGTTTGACAAAAAATTTCAGCATTTTTAGAAGTCAGAAACTATTTTTAATCTATTAAAAATGCATAAAAATAACCTAATTGAATTAAAATCTCAAATAAATCTCAAATCAATTAATAAATTGATGAGAATATTTTTCATAGATCTATCATCATTCAAAGAGGTTGGAAAAATATTTTTGTATTTTTTGAATATCAAAAACTATTTTAAATGAATTAAAAATAAGCAGAAAAGAGAAAATTCCTAAAAAATATCAAATGATAAAATAAAAAATATTAAAAATCATTTTTAGAAACTAGAAATTAAAAGGAGAAAAATGCAATTGGTCTCATATTTTTTGGACCAATAATGAAGGAGATATGAATTTTTAAAATGAAATGGAATTAAAAGAAATAAAAGAAAATAGAAATCAGAAATTAAAATGATGAAAATGTGTGGACCGTCTGATGAGACCTCATTAATTGACGTGGATCATCACGTGGCCAGGAAGCGCACGCTCACCATACACACGAGTCAAATGGAAAACACCTGGCCTATGGGAAAGTCATAACAATGTGTGGACTGGATCTGATCTGGAAAATGAAATGGAGGGTTCAGATTCCATCTGTAGACCAGACGGTGACCAGCGCCACCGTCTTCTCCGGCCAGCTCCGGCGAGGTTCAAAAATTGCAGAGAAAAAATGTTAATGAAAAGCCACAATCCAGATACCAATCGAAAGTTGGGGTGATGTAAATCACCCCTGTACCAACCAAATCCACTCTAGGTTTCTACATTGAGAGAAATCAGAGATGGAATTTTAATGGTGTTCAACTGAACTTGCTAGATTTTAAAAATTCAAAGCTCAAGAATGTTGCCTCTATGCAGAGGACTTCAGATCACACAACAACAGCAAGAAACAACCAGTATATTAGTTGATTCGAAGAAATTAAAATGTGAAGTGAACCTCTGATTTGCAGAGCTTGGAGTCACAATTCCTTGTTATGGATGCTTGCAGTTTGTTCCTTGGATCAAAGGGAAGAAAGCTAAGGAACTTTAGATCTAAGAAAACAATCGATGCAATTGAATTCTAGATCTGAAAATTGAGAGAAAAAAATAGAGAGTTCCTTTGGTGTGAGGGTGAGGGTTCAATTGCACAATATTTAGGGCGCCTTCAGGTTAGTTAAATGAAGAGCATTGGCATTGTATTTATAGGAGAAGCATGGCTGAAATGCATGAACATTCCCTTGCATGAATGGAAAGGGCCTCCATGCATGGGCCTGTACAGGCGCATGGAGGGCCCAATTCCACTTGGATTTGGCAGCTGATCATCACCATGTGCAAACTGGACGTGCAAATTGTGCATAATCATCTCATGCAATGCAAATTTTATGAATTTCCAAAATTGTACCATAATGTTTAGGTCTTCGAAAATGCCATGTCCAAAATAGAAACACCACCTCATGAGTAATGACTGGAAATATTTTTGCATAAGGATCGTTTGTTATATTGATCAAAACTCCATTTGAGCCTTGGAAATTGATGAAAAGTGGTCATGAAGTGTAGGGTGCAAAACATGTACATGTGAGATTTTAAAAAATGGCCAAAGTTCAAGCCCTTCTGTTTCAATGATGAAAGCTCCAAATGACAAACTCTTAAACATAAAAGTTGTATATCTTTTCAAAAAAATCAATTGGGACCTAAATTTTGCATCATTTGGATGGATTTTTGATGAAGAAGTTATGGGCACTTGAAGTTGGACTTTTTCACATTTCAATGCATTTGGTCCAAAGTGACCTATAATGTTTTGCATTATCACATGTATTTCTTTTGAGAGTTTGAAATTTTGTTCAACATAACATTTGAACTAGACATCTTGAGCCTTCCAATGCATTTGATCCCACCTAAAAATCATGAAAAATGAAGGAGTTATGTCCTTGGGAAGTTGACCCAAAATTAGGGTTTCAGTCAAAATGACCTATAATGTCTTGGAATGGATGATGATATTCCAAGCTTCAAATCAGTTTTTGATGAACATGAAAGTTGTTCATATGGTTCTTAATAACATTTTTTCTCTTTGGGTCATCTCCATTTGACAAACACATCAAAAGTTAGGTCTCAGTGTAATTCAAAATAGCCAGATGAATTGATTAATCAACTTCTCAAGTCCATGCCTCATATCTTGATGAATTGATGATTGAGGACACTCAATTAAGTTCAAATATGCATGAAATTATGAATTAAAGAACTTCCCTTGATTGCAATTGACCATGGGTTGAGGTTGCTTCATGAGCAAGGCATAGTTGATGAATAGATGAATTAGGGTTTCCTTGGGAACAAGCCTCAAGCTGTTTGGTTTGCTTTGATCAAAATGATAAATTGAGATACTTGGGAGGAATATTTGAAGGATGAGAGCTTTGGGAACCATTGCCATGCTTGCTTTCATCTTCTCTTGACCATATCAATGCACGTAGGATCTCCTAGAAGCTTTGGATCTTGTGACTGCTCAAGCTACAAACAAAAGATGTTAGTGACATATTTTTGTGCTTTTGGTTAGTAAATAAAAATGAGAAAAGCAATAATATACAATTCAAGCATGCTTGGTGATCTCAAACCAACTCACAAGGGATCCCACCCAGAGGTAAGGAGCCAAGATGCTATGATCCTTGAGGCAAGATGCAAATGCAATGTTATGAGGCCATGAGGGATCTTAGGGTCAAAATTAGGGTCTTACACCAATCAAAAAAAGTCTAATGGCGTTAACATCAACAAAACCGTCGATGTTAGGGAACAAAGCTAATCCATAAATGAGCAACACAAAGATAGCTTCAAAATCATCCACACTACCAGCTTGAGCAAGAGCAGTAGCTTCCTTGATGAGGAAATCAGATGGCAACCCAAACAATCCTCCTTTCTTCACCCAATGAGCCTCTATCTCAGACTTCTTCAAGTGAAGAGCTTCAAAAATAAGATGAGATCAGGGAATCTCCTTCAATCCACTAAAAGGCATTCTACTAGAAATAGGTATCCCCAAAAGATGAGAATACTCCTCCAATGTAGGCACAAGATGAAAATCTTGGAAAGTGAAACAACGGTAGAGAGAATCATAGAATTGCACCAATACACTCAAGAGTCCTTCAACCACATCAGCAAACAAGATAGACAAAAGCTTCCCATGGTGTTGTTTGAAGTCCAAGGGATCTAATACAAAAGATGCTAGCTTCCTTTAGCTCTTTCAAGTCGGGACATCTGAAACTGTACTTCTTAGTGTTCCTTCGTCCATAATCCATGGTCTGAAAATATTTGCAAATAATACCTCAGTTCCTTGAAATTTTCGTGTGATGAATGTTATGATGCGCATGAATGCATGAATGCAACAATCACAAATAAGGGATCACACACAAGGCAAACAAAGGTCAAGGGATGAATCAAGTCATTGTCAAGATCAATCATCCATTTTGGTGGATTATGGTTTACACCTTATCAACACCCAAGTTACATTGATGTTGACAAGACTTGATTGGATCAACCAAGAATCAAGGGTTTGTTGCAAGTTACGAGCATGGAGTCTGGGTAAGAACCATCCCAAAGGAGTGAACTAAGGATAAAAACCTATAGATCATGTTCTAAAAAGTTCCCATAGTCTTAATTCCATCTATCAAATATTACAGGTTAAGATGACTGACTCATCGACCCATAATATTCTCAAGAGAAACTCGTCTGAGTGTAGTATCGTGTAACAACTGTTATCAAGTCTACACTTAAACAGTTTCCGCACTACGTCCTAAATAGGCCAAGAGGGGGTAAATGTTCTATGGTCCTCAACTTCTCATACCCAAATTAGAGATAGTAATGCCTAACAACAAATACTTGTGTGACATTTCCAAATCTAAAAGAGTCTCCACTGAGCAGATGGATCTCAAGCCAACTTGTTAAGGACTACTCCACACAAGTCGAACATGACTATACCATCCTCTTATCTTAATTGCACTCAAGTTCGGGTTAGGACTTATCTCACCACTCAGAGATCACCAAGCATAACAAGCAGATTGTATCACACATACATATATACAAACATCACATATATACAAATATATACACACAAAAAATAGGCTAAACCCACTAGAGACTACTCCCCAACAGAGTCACCACTTAATTTCTATAGCGGTAAATTAATGATCATCAAGCTATGGATAAGCTAGAGATCAAATAACAAGAGTCGCCATCGCGCTTTTATTGTTTCCAAGGGAAAAGGGAAAAGTACGAACAAAACCCAATAGTAAGAAGTTTTCAAATCAAAACTAATAAAATGTCAGAGATTACAGGTAAGAGGGTTGGTTACACAGAGGGAAGGTGTTAGCACCCAAAGTGTCCTAGGTACTCATAGGGAGCCATTTCTGTGTGCATATGTATTTGGTACAAAAATGATGTTTACAAACAAATAGAATGGGGGATGAGAAAAGAATTCATTAATTATATTTTTTGTGTTTGGCAAGACCTTCGGTCTTGTGCCTACGTACCAACATAAAAATGAGGGATCAAAACCTCGTAGTTCGTGATACAAATTTCAAAGTGGATGCATTGCTTTTAACAAAAATAAAGTTTGAAAGGCACAAAGGCCTAAGAATGGTTTGAATGAGTTAGTTCTTTTTGGATTTTTGAAAGTTTAAGTCAAGTATAGTTAAGTTTATTTACAAATTTGATTTAAGAAAAGAAGTTTGAAAATGCAATGGCATAAGACCAAAGTTTTTATCTTTTTGGCAAAGTGGTCAAAGTTTAGAACAAAATAAGTTCAATCAAAGAGGATTTGGAAAAAAAGAGGGAGAGATTTTGAAATTAAAGAAATGGGAATAAGATGAAGGGACTAATCCTATGCACAAAATTAAAAGTTAAGAGTTGAAAAGATCTGACCAAATGGGTAGCAATCCAATAGACAAGAATGTCAATAGAAACCCAGAATTCCCTTGGACATTTAGAATCAAGCAACACACAAATGCACAATTATATTATCTTGAAGAGCAAAGGCATCAAATAAAGATAGCTATATCCAAGCTTTAGCCATTCCATGATCTTTTTCAAGATTAGCCCATGTAGCAGATGAATTCCATAAGTCACAGGTTCAAAATAACAGCTTCACAATGATCATGTTGTAGATAAACTCAGAGGGATCTTGCATGATGTATCAGATGAAGTTTCAAACTGCGAGCATTTGGTTTTTTCAATAAGTTGGCATTGGCTAAGTCCTTTAGCATAAGAATATTGCCTAAGTTCTAAGTCCATTTGTCCAAGATCAAGCCAACAGTTCACACAAAAGTTTTATAGGGTTTTTTGTGGTTATCATGTACATTAATGGTCAAAGACCACACAAACAAGATATATCACACAATATGGTCCAAATGGACAAAGGGAAAATTGCATTAACATAAACAATTAGAATGATATGAACAATGGAAAATGAATAAAGGCTAGAATTAAATGACATTAAAGTAAATGGCTTGTAATAAAAAGTTAGTTGTTAATGAGTTAGAAGTTAGTATTGTTTTGCTTTTGCTTTTCATTTTAAGACATTCTTTGGAGAACACTCAACCCTCTTATCACAAGCATGGATCCATGAGCCAAGATATCTTCCAAAGGAAGGAAAAAAAGCCAAGTTTCCACATAATACCGTGAAAGAGGGGAGACTTACAATCTCACTAACTAGAATGCTATGCCTTTTGTGTCATAAATTTAGCGCTATGTTAAGCAACCGTAATTGGACTTATGCAGAAGTCACAACTATCTGAGGTCGGGCAATAGAATTTTGGTGTTAATGCATGTTGGAGACATAGTATAATGGACTATGCTCATGAAACATACCACACACAAAAAGAATATGCAAAAGAGGTGGCCTAATCTCATCCATACTCATGTTAATTTTTGAATCAACTAGCTTTAGGATTTTGAGATATCATAGGCCAAATGAGATGAATGCATAAAGAATGGGAATGAGATGAAGAGGGAGGGGAATGGATCAAAACTCAAATTGATCAAAGGAGGACTTTTACCAAATTAATATCATCCATTGATTTTGGAAGATGGAATGTACATTCCATCAATCCCCTAAATCCAATGATATTAAATTGACAAAGTCAAATCAACCTTGACCAAGGCCTGACAACAAGAGTCAAACTCAAACAACTCATCACAATTGGTCAACAAAATTATTTGGCATTTATTCAAATTAAAAATACTAAAATAAGGCATTTTAAATTAAATATGGTTTGTCAAATTTCTAAAACCTTATCAAAACACCAAAGAAATGGCCATGAGATTTATCATAGGTCAAACAAGGTCAAAGGACCTTGAGAAAAAAATTCAGAATTTTTAAAGACTTAAAAGTATTTTTAAACAATTAAAAACAAATGCAAAATCAATTAAATCATGAAAAATATTAATAATGATCCAAAAATAATTTTAATTCAGAATATGAAAGAGGAAATTATTTGAAATATTTTGGTGAAACTCTCATATTTTTTGGATCAATATTAAAATTAATATGAATTGATGAAAATCAAAGGAATAAAAATTAAAATAAAAAAATCAAAAAAACGTGGACCACTTGATCTGCCTCATTAATTGAGGTGGCAGATCAAGTGGTTGAGCACACACGTTCCATGATGCGCCTGAGTCAAACATCCACACGCTTGGTAATTGATCGGAAAAATAGCAAGTGTACTATTTTTACCGATGTAGTAATAAGGAGTTTTATTCCCAAGTATCGATCTCAGGGATTGCGTAGGAAATATTTATTTTTCTTATGATTCTATTTGAACAAAAACACAATGGGTTGGTTGGTTTTGAGAATTTATAACGATAAACACAAAAAGATAGTAAAGAATAATTGATTAATATAAAACATGTTAGGGTGAGTGGTTGATTTAACCAGTTATGAATTCAAGTCAAGATTTCCTCAATACACATGAAACATTCAATTACCTAACCTCAAAATGTTCTTCCTTAAGTCCTTAAAGAAGAAGCTATTAAACTACCAATTCTTACTCAAATGTCCATTCAACTAATCATTGGTTTTAATCATAAACAATATCAAGGTTTAAGGTGATTTACAAAAGTTCCTAGTCCTAGGTGATACAATTATAAACCCAATTGTGTGAAAACCCTAACAATCACAATCCTGTTATTGATAGTCATAGATCTAATTGTATTCGTCCGATACAAAAGCATAATAACATCACACAATTGAATTGAAATACGTAACATAGTAATAAGGAAATCCATGGTTAAATTTCACAACATCAGATCAAGTCAGGACCACCCCCCTAGCATTAGGGGGTTTAGCCTCTCATTGTATTCAAAGAAATCATAGTATGGAAATTAAACATTACAAAGAATTAGGAGATTTTGATATTCAATGATTGATACCCTTGAATCTCGCCGTCTTCAAATCCTCCGTAGTAGCTATCTTCTCCAGTGCAATGTTTTTCTCGTACGTCAAAAAGTCCCCTTCTCTTTTTCTCCCAAGTCTTCTAATAGCCTCAGATGGTTTTTCTCCCAGCAAAAAGTCCAAAATACCCTTCATGAACAGGGCAGATCCACACAACATGAAGTAGAATTTCTCAGTCGCGCCCATCAACACGGGCCGTGTGGATTCACACGGGTGTCCGTGTTGTTCTTCAAAAGTTGTAATTTATGAGCAAGCTACAGAGGCATCAACACGGGCCGTGTGGATTCACACGGGTGCCCGTGTTAACCCTCTGTTTTACCTCTTTGAGCGTTCTTTTCCTGGCAAACAACACGGGCCGTGTTGATGTACACGGGAGCCCGTGTTGACCTGCTGTATCTTCATATTTTGGCCTTTCGGAGTGTCCAACAATTAGCTATTAGTCCTTTTTAACCTATGCAACAACCTATAACAATAACACTACCAAATCGAAGCATAAAAGAGACTTTTTGACACTAACATGTAACAAAATGCAATGCAATAATAAACTAACAAAACATGTTAAATTACTTTAAAACAACTAAAAACAACCACAAATCTTACCAAAGTGATGAAAATATGTCGGATAAAAGGTGGGAATTCAATGGAAATGGTGACCGATCACAACCCCAAACTTGTCTAATTGCTTGTCCTCAAGTGATGTATTGAGTCCAAACAAAGGTCACCCACGAATTCATTTTCCACAATGCAACCTTGTCCTTCACAACTTGTGTTCTTCCTTTCTAATCAAGTTTCCGGTTTTCCCGACTCAAACTGTTCACCACATTTCCACATCAGAAGCCTCGTTGCCTGCAAGCTTTTTCACATACTCACAACATCTCTCATGGTTAGGATGTTTACACTCACAACACAACATGCAATACCAAACTCTTAAATTTGAATACATTTTAATTTCACTACAACAACAGATTCCACACACTTTAAGAGGTCTTTTCGGTTGTAACGGGGCTTGGGTACGGTAGGATAGACACAAGAATGGATAACAAATGGTTTTGAACTCGGCATTCATGTTGTTTGATTTTCTCTTTTTTTTTCTTTTTCGTGCTTAACTCATAGCAATGGGGGTTTATTCACTTTTGACTCTTTTTTTTTACTCAATTCTCTGTGAGCATTTTACAGGTGTTAGAGTCTTCAGTCTCGGCAAGTTCATTTTTCTCTTCTTTTTTTATTAATTTTAGATCTCTTATTATGCACTTGCCCTTTCTTTCAAGATTACCACCCTGAACTTAGCTTTTTGCACATCTTGTGACTCACAACAATCATGCCGATTAATGGAAGAAATGAATGATTAATGGTTAATATGGGGTTTATTACGAACAACAAGGCTAAGGCTCAACGGGGTTCACGAAGGGTAAACATACAAATAGGGATGGCTAGAAAGGCTTTGGGCTAAACAAACAACTTGCCTCAGTGTGTGTTGTCATGATGTGAAGTGTCAAAAGAACATACGCAAAATCAGAGTGATAGAGTCATACCTGGCTGAACTCTCATGCTGATATTTAGTGTTTGGCCTTTGCATTCTCACCATGTTGGTTAAACTTACAAGCTCTAACACCTCCTAGTGTCATGTGGTTTCTTTTCCGATTCGGTTCTACCATACCGCTCTCTTGGTCCAGTGTCACCAAATTGTGTCTGACTTTTACTTTCTCATGGTTGCATCACCTTCCGGGGTACCTTATCAAAACAAGTATGAGGGGTGTCTTTCATCCACTACAATCGATCCCTGATTCGTCCAACAATTTCTCATCACTCTGTACACACAGGTAAACAACAAAACAAAATACTACGACAACAGAAGCAAAAACAAAAGCAAAAGAAAACATAAACAAAATGAAAACGAAATAAAACATGAAAGGAAACCCCCCCCCCCCCCACACCTGAACTAAAGATTGACCTTAATGTTTAAATCCAGATACAAAGGGGACTCACAGCGACTACTGTTGTGGAGGAGGTGGAGGATCATGCGGGAAATGCAACATCAGACGTTACATCATAGCTTGCATGTCATCCATGACCGTCCCTTGTCGGAACAATTCCACACGTTGTCTGGACAATTCCACACCTTGTCTAGTTTGCTCGGTGCGGAGGATACCCATCTCAGTTTGGATCCAACCCCACTGGTCCTGAGACATAGAAGAGGACCCTTCACCATGTAGGTTTGAATCGTGTGGGGTGGCACAAATTGCTCTTCTGGTCTATCATCTTCCTCCATCTCATTACCTGAAAAATCCTGGTCATACTAAACATTGTCCCCTACAGATGGGGCAGAAGCTGCATAAAGCCAGTTAGCAACATTTGCAATACTAATGGAACCAGGTGTCGCATCCGCGAAAAACAACCGGCGGGCTGAAACAAAAACAACACAGAGCCGCCACCGTGCGTTATTTATCCCAAAGTGGGAAAGGAAACGCTCGAAGTAAACCTGGGAAAAGCATGGTCTCGCGACCAAAGGGAAAGGGATCGGGAGTCGGTTACGCAAGGGGAAGGTATTAGCACCCCTCACGTCCGTCGTACTCGACGGGATCCACGCTCTAAAAGAAAGAAAAGGTTGCTAAAACAAACATCACACACACACACCGAAGACAACACAGGTGGAGAAAGGAGGAGAGGGCTCGCTAGGACATCGCGTCCTATGCCTACGTATCTCGTCTGGAACGAGAATCAGAGTTGCCGTAGTTCGGCTCACGCACGCCAAACAAGACACACACAAACACGGGCAAACTTGGAACCCGAATGCCAATCGCTGGACTTACATCGGCTTCCGAACCAAACAAACACACTCAGGATACGGACAGCCAATCGCTGGGCTTACATCCATATCCTGACACACAACAACCAACAAGTTAATAGGGAGTCGGGAACTCGAGCCTATAACTGTCAAGCACACACACAAAGAGAAAAAAAGTGCCCGGAGAGACCTCGCACGGTCTCCTGCCTACGTACCTCATCTGGTATGAGGATCAGGGCGACGTAGTTCCCCTAAACGGGAAAGAAATTCTAACCAGATACAAAGGGAGACACACTACTAGGGAGCTGGACTCGAGCCTAGGTGTTATCATGCATCATTGCCCTATGTTATGGTTTCTACCTACTTGCACAACAGCAAGCTAATCCTAACTAGGAAAAGCAAAACACACATGCTCAATCAAAATAAAGCAAACATTTCAAATAACACACACTATATCCAGTCAAGTGAGGCTCAAACAAGGGTGGACTGCCGAGGCAAGTCAACTGTACAGGGTAGTGTTCGCTCTTAACCCTGACATTGAGAGTCAGGGTGAAGCAGATGAAAGGTGAGTGAAGATGAGACTTCACAGCTCTTATCCCTGGCCAGGGAGAGCTTCAGACAAAGGAGCGTGGGTCCAAAAAGGAGGAACCCTTCTACACTCAAGACTCTGACTCAACTGATCTTGGGTTAATGTCCCAATGCGTCAACACAGTGGTGTGAGCAGAGGGACGACTCAACAGAATAGCGGGAGATAGATTGCGTATCTCTTTTGTCCGCCAATTGCCTTAATCAAGGTCTTTTCCTGCTTGGGGACAAAGTTAAACAATCACAAACATCGCCTCTTAAGGAGGACTTCAGACAGTTGCCTGGCTAAATAACAAGCCAGGTCTTCCAGACTACATGGAGACAAGAGAGTCTACCTCAATTGGTTTATACAACCAAGCAGCAGCACAACAAGTTCTTAAAGAACTAAAGCGACTATGGTACCTGAAATCAATCTAATACAGTCAGTATTCAAGTCACAAAGTCAACACAGACAAGTTAAGAACCAACAGACAATGTATAATCAGACAATGCAATGTGCAAAGCACAATCAACTCAAGTGAGCCAAGCTCAAGCTCAAAGCAAGTGAGCCAAGCATCCTACAAAACACACAAGTTAGTTCACAACAAGCAACCAAACTCAATTTAATCAACTTGCATTTTTCTCCTTAAAGCATTTGCATCTCAACCTGAAACACAATTCAAAAGTGAGAAACAAGACCACTAGGACAAGCCTAGGGTCCAAAGGAGGTGAAAAATTCAAAACAGCAAGTGAAAATCAATCAAAATCACAATCAAACAATTTAGAAACAAAACCAATTGGTCCCATGCTCATACCATTCACCATTATCATTTTATGAAAGAAATAGCATCAAACATGCAATTTGCAACCTCAAAGGACCAAACAGAATGATCATCATCAAAAGCATTATCAAAACATTTCAATAAATTCCACAGAAATTCAAGTCTAAACAGAACATATCCAATGAATAGCATATCAAATTTCAGCTCATTTGGATCCAGGGAAGTAGGTCAATGAAATTCATAAAGTTCAGACAAGTTCAAACAAGCCAACACATGGTATCAAAACAAGCACCAACTTCCATCAATCATAAAAAAGTGACAATACATGATAATTGAATGGGATCAAACCCATAATGACCTATAATGTGTCTATAATCACTCCACCAAATTTCACAATCATCCAATTAAGCATGAGAATTTCACAAACCAAATACCAACATGTGTCACAAAAAATCACAAAAATGACCAAACAGAAGAGAAAATTCCAGTCAAATAGGAAATGACATCAAAAAATCCAGAAAAATTCACATGTATTCTCAACATAACAATGCTCAATCATGCAAAAATTTGGCTCAATCCAATGTCCCTAGGCATGGCAAATAAAATCATGAAATTCATATAAAAAATTCATATCTCCTCAACCAGGTATCCAAAAATTACAAACTACATACCAAAATCACCAGCAAAGAGTCAAGAATAAGCACACAAAATTTCATGAATTTATTTGGAAGCATCATCATTTCATGAGTGAAAAGGCAAAGCATGTACAAATTGAACCCATCCAAACAATCCCTAAGCATTTTATTTTTTCACACGTGCACAAAAATCATAAAAATCACCATTAAAAACTACACATCATAAGGAGAATCATGCAAAAAACCTCACAAAATTTGGACAAAAAATGAATCTCCTATGAATTTTTGAAGTTCATGCATCAAAATGAAATAAAAGATGAAAAAGAAAATGAAATGGAATTGAAAAATATTGAAATAATGGCAAATTCGTAATGATTAACAACACGACCAAAACGCGGTCGTTCCATTAAAATGCCTGGCGCGTTATCATTGGCCAGATCCGGAGGGAAACACAAATTCAAACAAGGAAATGAAAGAAATGGATCAAACGAAGCCTGGCATCGCGTTCTTCCTTGTTCTTCATCAAAAATTTCCAGAAAATGCTCAAGAACACTTTTCAACCGAAATTCACAAATCATATACCAATAGAACCGTCTAATCATGTACATCACGAATATGAAACTAGTTTTTCCTAATTCTAAACCTATCAACGGGATCGATCGATTTAAGTTTCAACATCAAATGTTCAAATCAAGATATCTCTCTCTACACTCAACCAAATCAAAAACTACAAGCAGCATGATGATCTACATTGAAAGATCTATAAGAACCATATGACAATTCAAGCAATGAAGAATTTCGAATCCTAACCTCTTGATGATGGCAGATCGTGATTTTGATGTTTCCACGTGTGAAAAGCCAAAACAGATGCAGCTTATTGATGAGGAAGTTGAATGGAATGGATAGCTTAGCTCAATACAGCACCAGATGCAAGAATCAACAAAACTCCATGAATGAGTGAGCTTCCAACAGTTGCGATTTTGCAATGTTCTTGCCTTGATTTTGCAAAACAGTTCCTCAATGATGATTATAGAAGGTGAATCCAACAAGCACGAGCAAGATTGATGAAGATTTTGATGAGAATTGATGAAAAATGTTGGAAAAAGTTTGAGAGAATTTGGTGAAAATTGGAGGGAAATTTTGTTATGATCTTGAAGAATGTGAAGTGATTATGATTTTCTGTTATGCTTAACACTTTATACCACATCCTAATCAATTTGCTAATCACAATTAGCAAAATTGAGTGAATTAGTGAAATGTGATTTTCAAGTGAAATGTCAAAATGGTCCTTTTCCAAATTAGGCCAATGTAACAGTAAATGACAGTTGGAGCAAGTTCTAAATGCTATTTGGGATGTGTATGAATAGGCCTTGTGTGCAAAAACCTTGTATTTTGAAATTTCACCTATTTTCCCACCAATTTTCAAAGTGATCACTTGAAAAATGCCATTTTGCCATGACCATTTTTGATGAAATTTGATGATGCATCATGAAAGTACATGTGAAATGGGGTTTGCTCAAAGAAAGATCACCCAATTTGGCCATTCCATGTGAAAGTTATGCCCCTTTGAACTTAGGCATTTTTGGAAAATGATTTGATCATATCTTGCCAACCATTCATGAGAAATTCATGTTCTTGGACTTTTTGGAAAGGTGAGAGCAAGATCTACAACTTTCATGTTGAACAAAAGTTCATTTGAAGCATTTTTGGACATGTAATTTTGAGGTGAAAAACTTTCCATTTTTGGAAACTTTCAATTACAAGTCACTTTCCATTTTTGGAAACTTTCCATCTGACTTTATTTTCTTCATTCTTGATGTTTGAAATGTCAAATGAAACTTGTTTCAACATGAATGAAATGTATCTAACCCTCTCCCACCTCCAAATCCATCATTCAGGCATAGTTGACCACAGTTGACTTTTCTGATTGATAGATGAATTTGGCTATGTACTGATCAAGTTGAGCCTCAAACTCCTGATGAAATGGCTCAAAGATGAAACCCTAGCTTCCATAAGCTCAAAATAATCACATGATGATCCCCATATTCATTGTAGACCCCATCTCCATGCCAAGCCCTGACTGGCCCAATGCAACTGATTCAACTGATTAGGGTTGACCAGTGGTCAAAACCCTAATCTCAAGGTATCTGATCAATCTCTTGAATCTCTTGGATGATAACAAGACCATGATGATGATGATGTATCATAGCAACCAAGATGAAGATCAATCCCCTTGAGAACCATGAAACCCTAATTTGAACCACCACCCTCAGATGGCTAATGATTAGTCCATTCAATGAAAACCCTCAGGCTGAATCTCAACCTCTTATCTTCTGACCAAGACTTAGGAGGATGACTTGTTCAATGTAACCACATGATATGCAATATGCAATGACTAATGTCCTAAAACTGATATGCAATATGTTAAGCTAGTCGCAAGAGAGGAGGGCAAATTTTGAGGTGTTACAGCTGCCCCTATTCAATCCACTGTGAACCTGTCGATTTGAATAGGCTCGGCTTTCAGATGATCAGGGTGAAGAGTGATTGAATACCAAGAACAGACGAACAATTTGCACTCTGATGGGAAAATAATTAACAATGCCTGTTGTAGCGGTGTATTCGTCGCCATATGATTCATCAATTAAATCATAAGCAAAGCATACAATGAAGTTTCGAGTCGCCACCGCACTTTTATTTATCCAAAGGATTGGCTAAAAAGCGAACAAAAGCCTAAGAAGTTTTACACGTAGAAAACTAATAAAAGATCAGAGATTCCGGGTAAGGGGTAAGTTACGCAATGGGAAGGTGTTAGGCACCCACTACGTCCTAGGTACTCCTAGGGAGCCCTTTTCACACTTGTTGTAAAAGATTGTTATTTGTTAAGACATATGCATTGTGCAAACATGAGTGAGATGATGAGGAAAGAATGTACAAGTTTTATTGGGTTTGAGCGGATGAACCCGCTGCCTACGTACCTTCCATCAAAGGTAAGGATCAAAACGCCGTAGTTCGGCTAAAAGATTTCCAAAAGTGAGTTGGATTCAATTTTAAACAATAGCACTGAGGCTTTTCATTATCAATGGGAGAACACTCGACCAAAACCAACATCCACCATGCGAGGATAGCTTCGACGTACGAGAGGGGTTAACCCTATTTTCAGTACGGAAGTCTTACTGTCGACTCACTAAAGATAAGGTGAGGTTTACATCAACCACAATGATAATTGAAACCTACGGCTAATGCATGAAAAGATTAATGGACATGGCCAAAACAAGTGAATGAGTGAAGTTAATTGATTGTGATTATGAAAGTGAAGTCAAAGTATGATTAAGATTAATTCAAAAGAAGTATTATGAAATGGAGTTTGTGAAAAGAGTCAAGGACTTGAGTCCAGGTTTTTAGTTTGAAAAAAACATGAAGATGTTTGCACAATGTCTAAGTCAAGTTTAAGATCAAAGTGTGAAAAGGTTCTAGGACACAATGAGGATGAATGAGTGAGGATGGAAAGTAAAGCTTCTCAGGAGGTTCACTTCTTGAGATCATATGAGAAATGATTCAAGGGTGTCCTTTGGAATGGAAAGTAAGTAATAAAGCAAACAAACAAATGATACCGGATGCCACTCAATGGTCTTACTCCAATCTCACAAACAAAAGCGGATATCGGATACCAATGGCTGGGTTTACACCAATCTCCTAAAACAGAACTGGATATCAGAGGCCACTCAATGGTCTTACACTAATCTCCTCAAAAAGAAAACAATGAAGAAATATGGAAGTCAACTGCCAGCTTGTGGGACTTAGGTTAACCCCACACATGATCATAGGAAAGCAAATGCCAACTTGTGGGACTTATAATTGCATCCTCTCATAAACAGATAAAATAAAACAGTGGATGTCAGATGCCAACTTGTGGGACTTACTCTAACACACAGTATGATCCTAGGAAAGCAACTGCCAACTTGTGGGACTTACAATTGTATCCTCACATACAAACTATACAACAAGCAAAGATAAGATGAGTGGCCAATGTGATGGACTTATACTCACTTCCATATCATAGGAACAAATGCCAACTCGTGGGACTTACAATTGTCCTCAATGGGTAAACAACAATGATGATGTCAAACAGACAAAAGAGATGCTCATGCATTAATGACAATTGATGGTGATAAATGCATAACATATAGGCAAGCAAATGCACATAGAGCAAGCAATCAGTCAATGAATAGCAAACAGCACACTCTATAGCCAAACAATTGGGGGCTCACACAAGAGGGTTTGACTTTGAAAGTCCACTGTAATGGGTGAAGGTCGCTCTTAACCTGGCCATTGAGGGGCTCAGGTGAAGCAGATGAATAGGAGATGAGGGGTGTGCCTCATTGCTTCTATCTCAAATCAGAGAGAGCATCAAAGAAAGTGTGGGAGTTCAGAAAGTAGGAACTCTCTCCACATTATTGACTCGATTAGATCTTGGGTATTTATCTCAATGCTTCAACCAGGTACTGGGAGCAAAGAGAGGACACACTGAATAGTGGGGGATAGATTGCTTATCCCTACCTTCCACCAATTGCCTTACTTGAAGGACTTTTCCTGCTTAGGACAAATTTAAACAAACACAGGCATTGCCTCTTAAGGAGGACTTCAGACAGTTTGCCCGGTCAAATAACAGACCGGGTCTCCAGACTACATGAAGAAGAAGTAATTATACCTCAAAGCAAATGCTAAAAAGCAAAGCAAGCAAGTTCAAAGAACTTAGGCAACTAAAGTACCTGAAAAAAGTCAAACTCATTAGTAAACAAGTCAACAGTCAAAATCAAAAGAAATGGATAAACAGTCAACCACAGGAGGTCAATTGTGCAAAGCAAGACTCAAGTTACATGAGTCACCTACAAACAAAAGGTTAGCATGGGACAAACAAATCATATTCAAACAAGTTTGAATGATCTTTGAAGCATTGTGCTCAACCTGAAACAGATGAACTCAACATAAGTCCAAAGGACCACTAGGACTAGCCTAGGGTCAAACATGAAAGAAAAAGTCAAGGCAGCAAGGAAAAGTCAACTCAAAGTCAAAGTCAAACATTTGGGAAGCTAACACACTTGGGCCCACATTCAAATCATGCATCATTATCATTTCATGAACATTTGAAACCAAAACAAGGCAAAGGAAAGCATACAAAAGTCAACAGAATGACTTGCATCAAAAGTCAACTCAAACAATTCCAAAAATTATGAAATAAATCACACTCAATCCTAACATCTAACATGGTAGACATGTAAAATTTCATGGCATTTGGATGAGAGGAAGGCAGTCAAATAAAATCATGAGGTCAAACCAAATTCAAGTAAGCATGGTGAAAGTCAACAAGCATAGGTCAACTTCAAAAATCATATCAATTTGAAAACAGAAGAGAAATGAATGAGATTAACACCAATGCAAAGCTCAAAGAGCCTAGTTATCACATATGAAGTTTCATGATCATACAATATGTTATGAGAATTTCCCAAAAGATTTGGCAACATGTAGCACAAAAAGTCAACCATGGACTAGGCAGGGAAGAAAAATCACAATCAAATGGAAAACAGCAAGATAAATTCCAAGAAAATTCATACATGAAATAGACATACAAAGGATCATTCATGCAAAAATTGGGGCATTTGGATGTAGGGAAGCATGTGAACAAAATTAGAGAAAGTGCATGATCATGGTATAGCACCAAATGTAACACATAACTTCAAAAATTCAAAGCTCACAAACCACAAATGGGAAATGCACAAAGTCTATATGGAGACAAAGGTCAAAGTGTCTAGTTTCACCACACAAAAGTTTCAAGGGCAATGGATGTAACATCATTATTTCACAATTGAAATGGCCAAGGGTATCATTCATGCACACATGTTGAGAAAATAATTGCCATAAAAAATCCAGTTAATGAAAAAATGATTAAAAATCACCATTAAATTCTAGACTCATTTGTGATCATGTGTAAAAAATTTCATAATTTTTTGGTGAGAAACGAATGAAAAAATAATTGTTGAAGTTTGGATGAAATTGGGTGAAATATGAAACAAACTAGCAAGGCAAGTGGTCAACACAAGTCAAAGGAATGGCAGAGTTGTAAATAACAGCTTCATTTAGTAAAACGACACAGCATAGGCAAGGGAAACGAAATGTTCCCATTGGCTCTCAGCCAATGGAACAGTACATGCGCAAAGCAACAGCCAATGGTTGTTCATTCTTCAGGGTTCAACATACAGTGTTAGGGTTTTGGAAGCAAGGCATCGTGTTTTCATGTCCATGCAAAATTCAAACAGCATACAACAATCATGAGCACAAATCGTGAACACTAACATCATGCATCACCAGCCAACAACAACACAAGCATGAATCGTGAGCTTTTTCTGGGCAGGGCAAGGTTAACAGCAGCAATATTCATTCATCATCCTAAACTTATCATGCAATTCGACCGGAAGTTAACCAACGAAACACATCCAAACATCAATAATCAAATACAGCCTATGAACAACCATTTAACCAACAACCAAAACAACACTTAATCAAGCAAAATCTGGGCAGGGAATAAGCATGAACAAACAGGGCATGAGCTTCAATCATCCTCATGCATTCAAAACTAAATCACCCAGAAATCTAAATTAAATATGGCAATCAATTCAGCAAGGCATAAACATCACAAATCCATAAGTAAAATTCGCAGAAACATGTTGGATAGCAAGCATCGAACACAAATGTCATTGAACATAAAACTCTATTTCCAAATATCTCATGCCACAGCCAATCATTTTAAACCATTCGAAGTTCCTAATGCTCATGAAGTGAAGATCTATGAGGGACAGGCAATAGTTTTAAGAAACAAAAGAGTCGAAAAACCAACCAGATTTTGGAGCAAAGATGGAACAGTGAGGGATTGATGGTAATAGCTTGAAACAGACCCCCTTTATGGTGTATAGTGATGGATTCTTGAAGGTCCTTCGCTCAAACTAGCTGGAAAACAACTGACTCGAACTTTGCCATTGGAAGGGGTTGAAGTAGCAGCAGGGAAATGAAGCCTTCCAGATATGAAATGGTGATTCAAATAGGCCCAAAATGTTGTTCAATTGATGGAACAAACAAACAGCTCGTGGTTCTTCGAAGGATTGGCCAGAATTTTTCCAATTGCCAATTTGCAAGAGATGAGAGAATGTGTATTTTCTGTAGTTTCCAAGTGGTGGCTAGGGTTTAATTCAGCAGAACAAAGCCCTTATATGTGCTGTTTAACAAGCCTTAATAGAATGGTAAACTTGTTTAGCTCAAAAATCACTAATTGCCAACTTTGCTAATTTGCACATAAGTGGGAATGGAGGGTGTAGGCTGGTCGAAATGGGCTTTAGGCATGCTGCAAAAGACTTATTAAAATGCTGTTTGTTGTTTGTTTAAGAGTTGCTAGCATTGTTTTACTTGTGTGACTCCTCTTGCTAAAATACCAAATATGAACATTGCATATGGAAGGTGTAAGCTTGTGGTCGCATGGGCCTTAAAAATAGGCTGCAATTGCTCATTACACATGCTGTTCATGATTTGCTCAAAGAAATACTAAACATTGCCTTGCTTTATGAAGCTATTTGCACCATTTGTCACTTATGCATTTTTGTCCAAAATTGTGGTATGGTGATGGAATATGCATGAATTAGGACTTGAGGCAAGTTTCAAATGTGATTTTAAACCTTTCCCAATTGGCCAAAGTGAGAAAAAGTGTATGATTCAAAAAGTCAAAGTTTGGTCAAACTTTGAATTTAAGTGCAAAAGGTCCAAAAATGCCATTTTGAATGGTAGGGTTTTAGGTCATGAAATTTATATTTTTGGAAAGAGGATGAAAAATGTGGTTTGTAGGAAAAAACCCCACCAAATTTGGCCTTATGGTTTGGGAGATATGGCCCTTTGAAGTTCACAAATTGATGAAAATGATTTGATCATATCTTGACAACCATACATGGGATTTGAGAGTTCTTGGACTTTTTGAAAATGGGAGAACAAGATCTTCAACTTTCATGTTGGGCAAAAATTCATTTGAAGCTTGTATCATGATGTAAGTTGAGGATCAAGAAGTTTCTATTTTTGGCAGTTGAAATTACAGGTCCAGTTTCTATTTTGGGAAATCTTCTGATTTGCTTCAAATTCTTCAATGATATTGATTGCCATGATATATGAGGCCTATTAGGACATGAATAAGCTCCTTCAAACCATTTCTATCCATCAAATCTAAAGAATCAACCACAGTTGACCAACTTTGACTTTCTAGGGTTTTGGACTTGACTGTGCACTTCTGATGAATTCCAAACCCTAGTTCCTTGAAATCTTGACTTCAAATGATGTCCCAAGACATATGAACTCTTGATGATTGATCATGGTGCCCAAATTCCAAAAGAATGGCCACCATCCACTGTTTTGATTGACTGTTGAATATCTAGGGTTTCTGACCTGGCTTTGCATTGATTGATAACATCTGAGCCTTCAACCCTTGACTTGAACATTTCAAATGATACTCCAAGACATGTGAACTTGTAGGACAAACCCTAGGACCTTTGCTCCTTGAGAAACAACTTTGCTTGGTTGGTTGACTGACCTCCTGATCAGTTTGACCTAATTCCTGCTTGCTTGCTCTTGAGGCAACTGGGGACAATGCAAATGCTATGCAATGTATCATGATATGTTATGACCTAATATGAAATGGTATGTACAATGATAGGTGCAAATTTGAGGTGCTACAGCTGCCCCTATTCAATCAGCTGGGAACCCGAACGGATGATAGCAACGGCTGTCAGACTTTCAGGGTAAACAGGGATTGAATACAAAAGAACCGTAGAAATTTGCACCGACTGGATAAAATACAGAAGAACCACGTCATTTACCGATGACAACTGCATGACAGCTTCAGAAAAGCAAAAAACATTTACCGATGGTTGAAGAACTGGAAACTTGATATTTACCGATATCAACTTCAGCACGACCATTTACCGATGGCTGCTGGGGAAAACAACTTCTGAAAAACAAAAACCATTTACCGATGGTTAAAATTGGGACCTTGATATTTACCGATATCAACTTCAGCAAAACCATTTACCGATGGCTGCTGGGAAACAATGATGCTGAAAGGAAGCGAGACCATTTACCGATGGTGGCTTCAAAGCAAACTTGACATTTACCGATGTCAACTTAGCAAGACCATTTACCGATGGCTGCTGCAACTGGGAGCTCGATATTTACCGATATCGAAGAAAGCTGGGCCATTTACCGATAGCATCTCCGCTTGGGGAGAACAAAATCTTCGTGGTGATACCAGACGAGACGTTTACCGACGACTTCTGGGGATCCTGATTTTATTAACAAGGGAACAAAGAAATGACCAGACATTTACCGATGACTGGGGTGAGACACGATGTTTACCGACATCGAAAGATGATGTTTACCGACATCAAAAAGAATGACCAGACATTTACCGATGACTGGGATGAGAAACGATGTCTACCGACATCGAAAGATGATGTTTACCGACATCAAAAGAAATGACCAGACATTTACCGATGACTGGGATGAGAAACGATGTCTACCGACATCGAAAGATGATGTTTACCGACATCAAAAGAAATGACCAGACATTTACCGATGACTGGGATGAGAAATTTATTGGTGAGACAGACAAATATTTGCAACTGAAAAACAGATAGGACATTTACAGATGACTCTACTGGGGATCTCTAGTTGGGGAATTATCAGACATTTACCGATGACTGAAGGAAAGACTCGATGTTTACCGACACCGAAACAATGGTGTTTACCGACACCAAAAAAAATGACCAGACATTTACCGATGACTGGGTGGAACTCGATGTTTACCGACACCGAAACAATGGCGTTTACCGACACCAAAACAAAGAAGACACACGCGGGTGTTGACGTGACACTTACTGATATCACAAGAATAGAATCTGGGATAAGTTGAAGCAAGGCTGATCACTTGCTGGGGGTCTCACTGGGGGAGAAACAAACTTCCTGTCACCATCGGGTGAGGAAATAAACCTCTGCGGGGATAATCAATTCTGAATGCTGTCAAAGCAACTGTAGCAGTCTTGCTGATGCTGAGCAAACTGGTCCGCCTCTGCCGGGGGATACAGTCTGATGTGATTTCGAACACATGAATGCATATGTTTGAATTTTTCTATGGCGTAATGCTCCATATTGGATGGAAATGCTACGCATTTTTGAGGATGCGATGATTTACTATATGCAATGCAATATGATAAGGAAAAACTCTGCGGGGAGAGGCACACAGGACGACTGTGCTGAGGAAATCTTCAGGATAAATCCACTGGGGGAAACAAATCAACTGCTGGGAATGGCCAACAAAACAAATCCACTAGGGGAAGACAAGACAACTCGCTGGGGAGTAAAGAAACAACTCTGTTAGGGGAAAACAGAGGGATCCTGCTGGGGATAGCCCAATCAATCCACAAAAATTCCGCTTGGGGAAATAAAAACTCCGCTGGGGAAGCTAAATCAGGCGACTCTTTGGGGATGAGGCTTCATGCAAACCTCAGATAAAACAGACTGCTTGGGGAATAACTGCTACTCCGTCGGGGACGACCCGCAATATCAACTTAGCTGGGGATGCGGATATCGACCTGCCGCGATAACTCATCCAATCCTCTGGTAGGATAAACTCTGCTGGAGAGATAACTGCTTCGCTGGGGAAGGCTTGAACAATCCATAACTAGGGTAATGATTCTGTCTGGGGAAAGCATTGCTGGAGAATGCTCACAGGCGACGACCTTACCGGGGAGAATACTCACAGGTGACGACCTGCGAATCGGAACGACAGATGCCCCAGGGAGTACATGGACAAGATACGCTCAAGTGTCCTCAACATTCAAAATGATTTTCAAATGTTTTAATCTTTCTGCACGTCATTGTTTAGCCTTCATGTTTTTATATGCAATGTTTATCAAAAATCGGACGTTTTTGCAAACAAAACAGTAAAAGTAAAAACAAGGGCAATTTATCTGAATAACGACTTTTATTGATTGAAAGTGTGCCTGAAAAGGCAAAATACATTGGGAAGCAATTCCTAGAAAGAGGTAATTGCGCACAAAAGGAAAAAATAACTATCCTAATGGCAATGTGAACACGGCATCCACTGTTTCCCAACTCTGTTATAACTCATAGATCATCAGTTTCCTCCCAATTCCTTGCTTTCTGAGAAGAATGACTGGACCGATCACATCTTTGGAGATGGCAGCTGACGAAGCATGACGAAGTACAGATGACTCAGAATGTAGTCTTCGCTTTAATCCCTCTTTTGGCTGGATCGCCCTTTCGGGTTTTCAATCCACCGGGATACCCATTTTTGCCTAAGCCGCCCTTGCGGGTTTTCGACTTACCGGGTGTACGTTTTTCATTTTTATCCCTAACTTTTGCCCGAACCTTTTCTTTCTGTTTTTTGGTTCGCCGGGATGCCCATTTTTGCCTGGACTATTTTGTTCTTTTCGTCCAGCGGGTCAATTTACGCGAAGTATTTTTTGACTACGTCTGAGTTGACAGGGGAAGGAAAGTCTTCACCATCCATAGTTGTAAGCATCAAGGCTCCACCGGAGAAAACCTTCTTTACAACATATGGACCTTCGTAATTAGGAGTCCACTTGCCCCTGTTATCTGTACCGGGAGGAAGGATCCTCTTCAAAACTAGATCGCCAGTTTGAAATGTCCGAGGACGCACTTTCTGATCAAAGGCTCGCTTCATCCTTCTCTGATACAACTGCCCATGGCATACAGCTGCTAACCGTCTTTCTTCGATAAGGCTTAACTCGTTAAACCTTGTACGAATCCACTCGGCTTCGTCCAGTTTGACATCCAATAGTACCCTCAGAGAAGGGATCTCCACTTCAACTGGTAGGACTGCTTCCATACCATACACAAGGGAGTAGGGGGTTGCCCCGGTCGACGTACGCACTGAGGTACGGTATCCATGCAAAGCGAAAGGCAACATCTCATGCCAATCTTTGTACGTAACGACCATTTTCTGCACAATCTTCTTGATGTTTTTGTTAGCCGCCTCTACAGCACCGTTCATCTTTGGTCTGTAAGGAGAAGAATTGTGATGTTCAATCTTGAAATCTCTGCATAAGTCTTTCATCATTTTGTTATTGAGATTCGAACCATTGTCAGTGATGATTCTCTCGGGAACTCCATAACGACAGATGATTTCCTTCTTGATGAACCGGGCAACCACTTGTTTGGTGACGTTGGCATAGGAAGCTGCTTCCACCCATTTGGTGAAGTAATCAATCGCGACCAAGATGAAGCGATGTCCATTAGAAGCAGTAGGCTCAATCCTTCCAATCATGTCGATGCCCCACATGGCAAACGGCCAAGGCGAGTTCATGACATTCAATGGGCTTGGTGGTACATGCACCTTATCAGCATAGATTTGACACTTATGGCATTTCCGAGCATATTTGAAGCAATCGGATTCCATAGTCATCCAGTAATATCCGGCTCTCAGCAATTTCTTCGACATTGCATGACCACCAGCGTGGGTACCAAACGAACCCTCGTGCACTTCTTGCATCAACATGTCTGCTTCGTGTCTATCCACGCATCTGAGCAAGACCATGTCAAAGTTCCGCTTGTATAGCACATCATCCTGATTCAGATAAAAGCTTCCAGCAAGCCTTCTCAGGGTCTTCCTATCATTCTTCGACGCACCCCCAGGATACTCTTGAGTCTTGAGGAAGTTCTTGATGTCATAATACCACGGCTTATCATCAATAGCATTAACAGACTCGGCTGCAAACACATATGCAGGCCTCTCGAGTCGATTCACAGCAACATGTGGCACATGATTCCACCAATGAACCTTTATCATGGAAGATAAAGTAGCCAGAGCATCAGCCATCTGATTCTCGTCCCGGGGGACATGATACAACTTCACCTTCTTGAAGAACGTCAGTATTCTTCTGGTGTAATCTCTATACGGAATCAGATGTGGCTGGTTTGTATTCCAATCTCCATTGACCTGATT
The DNA here is from genome assembly GCF_024323335.1 of Lathyrus oleraceus. Lineage (NCBI taxonomy): Eukaryota > Viridiplantae > Streptophyta > Magnoliopsida > Fabales > Fabaceae > Lathyrus > Lathyrus oleraceus. Next base: position 52,092,190 of record NC_066581.1, on the reverse strand, counting down.
GATCACTAGAGCTGAATCTCCAAATATATCAAGTGTTTTGATCCTCAGATCAATGGCTTCTTCTATTCCCATGATACAAGCCTCATACTCAGCTTCGTTGTTGGTGACGTCGAATGTCAGTCTGGCAGAAAAAGGTATATGAGCACCTTTGGGATTGATCAACACTGCCCCGACACCATTACCGTTCATATTCACAGCCCTATCAAACATCAGTGTCCACTTGTCATCAGGATCCGGTCCTTCCTCAACAAGCGGCTCTTCACAGTCTTTCATCTTCAGATACATGATGTCTTCATCGGGGAATTCAAACATCATAGGCTGATAATCGTCGATCGGTTGTTCGGCGAGATAATCTGACAAAATACTACCTTTGATGGCCTTCTGCGACGTGTACTGAATGTCGTACTCTGTTAAAATCATTTGCCAACGGGCAACACGTCCCGTGAGAGCAGGTTTCTCAAAGATATATTTCACAGGATCCATCCTAGAAATCAACAGCGTGGTATGGTTCAACATATACTGCCTTAGCCGGCGAGCAGCCCAGGCCAAAGCACAGCAAGTTTTCTCGAGCAGTGAATATCTTGTTTCACAGTCGGTAAACTTTTTGCTTAGGTAGTATATGGCATGCTCTTTTCGACCAGACTCGTCATGCTGACCCAATACACACCCCATCGAAGTCTCGGTGACTGATAGGTACATGATCAGTGGTCTCCCAGGAACCGGAGGAATCAGGATTGGAGGGTTTTGCAAGTATTCTTTGATTTTGTCAAAAGCTTCCTGACAGTCATCATTCCATTTGATCGCCTGATTCTTTCTGAGTAGTTTGAAAATTGGTTCACATGTAGCAGTTAGATGAGATATGAACCTTGCAATGTAGTTCAATCTCCCTAAAAACCCACGGACTTGCTTTTCCGTCTTCGGTTCAGGCATCTCTTGAATAGCTTTGACTTTAGCTGGATCTACCTCAATCCCTTTCTCACTGACAATGAAGCCTAAGAGCTTCCCGGATCTTACTCCAAACGTGCACTTGTTCGGATTCAGCCTCAGTTTGAATTTGACCAGTCTGTCAAACAACTTCTGCAGATTTACCAAGTGCTCCTCCTCTGTCTGCGACTTCGCAATCATATCATCCACGTACACTTCGATTTCGTTGTGCATCATGTCATGAAAGAGAGTCGTCATTGCCCTCTGATAGGTAGCACCGGCATTCTTCAGCCCAAATGGCATCACTTTGTAGCAGAACGTGCCCCAAGGTGTAATGAATGTCGTCTTTTCCATGTCCTCTGGCGCCATCTTGATCTGGTTGTAGCCTGAGAAACCGTCCATGAAAGAGAATACCGAGGACTGAGCCGTATTATCCACCAATACATCGATGTGAGGTAATGGGAAATCATCTTTCGGACTCGCCCTGTTCAGATCCCGGTAATCGACACACATTCTGACTTTGCCATCCTTCTTTGGCACTGGAACGATGTTGGCAACCCACGGTGGGTAACTAGTAACAGCCAGGAAACCTGCGTCCCACTGCTTCTGAACCTCTTCCTTGATCTTGACAGCCATATCAGGACTAGTTCTACGAAGCTTCTGCTTAACCGACGGGCACTCTTCCCTAAGAGGTAACCGATGCACCACGATGTCTGTATCCAACCCAGGCATATCTTGGTATGACCAGGCGAATATTTCCACATATTCTTTCAGCATCTCGATTAGCCTCTTCTTGACAGAGTCTTCTAAAGCGGCCCCGATCTTGATCTCTCTTCTGGCGTCCTCAGTACCCAGATTGACAATTTCCAACTCTTCCTGGTGAGGTTGGATGACCCTTTCCTCTTGCTTCAGTAGTCTGACCAATTCTGCAGGGAGTTCACAGTCTTCCTCACTCTCCTCTTCAGCTTGGTAGATGGGATTGTTGAAATCATACTGAGCCATAACAGAGTCGTTCACAGTGGGTGCCAAAAGATCACTTCTGCATGTTTAATGTTTTGTTTTTAGAAAAAAGATTTCAATAAAGTCACAAAAAACAAAAACATTGCCATTTTTAATATTTGAAAAAGTGAAAAACAGAAAATAGAAAGACAGAGATCTCAAAATTTGATTGAAAAAACGTCCTTTATTTATAAACATTGAGAACATGATGTGGCCCTACAATGAACCACTACGCCCTGGGCGGAACGTAGGGTTTTCATGCAAAATGATAAACAAAAGAAAATTACTCTGTCAGTAGAGTAACTTGGACCACTTCTTTTGCTGTCCAGTTGTTGATGACCTCGCCTGGTGCACAAGGGCGGACCCAGATATCCAAATCATGATCACTGTCTTCACCATCAGTAGCAAAGACATCTCCATGGTTCATCAGCCCAGCGCTGGTGAAGGTGCTCGGACCTGCTTGTACCTGCTCTACTGCGAGAGGCTCGTACCCAATGCCGAATTTGTCCTCTTTAACCGGCAAGTCAACCATCTTGCCCCAGCCTTCTGCTCTACCGGAGTCAACAACCTCCTTGGCTTGCTTGTACGATGATATTGAAGCGCCCGGCTTCCTCTGCTCTGCACAAGCTACACCTTCCAACGCCACAGTCTCAAACGCCTGGCACAGGGTTTCGTGGATTTCGCCATCCACCTCAACATACTTGAATGAGGAGAGATGACTCACCAAAATCTCCTCTTCACCACAGACGGTCACGATCTGACCGTTCCAGACATATTTGAGCTTCTGATGGAGAGTTGACGAGACTGCTCCAGCGGCGTGAATCCAAGGACGCCCCAACAAACAGCTATAAGCAGGCTGAATGTCCATCACATAAAATACGATGTCGAAGACTTCAGGACCTATCTTCACTGGCAAGGTGACTTCACCAAACACAGAACGTTTGGATCCGTCGAATGCACGCACGATCAGGTCACTGGGAGTGAGCACGACTCCCTCGACATCTATCTTCTTCAGTATCTGCTTCGGAAGGACATTCAGGGACGACCCGGTGTCCACTAGCACGTGAGATAATACTGCGCCCTTGCACTCCATAGTGATGTGCAAGGCTTTGTTGTGGTTGCGGCCCTCAGGCGTTAGATCTAGGTCAGTGAAACCTACACCATGCCTGGTACTCACATTTGCTAGTACACCCTCCAGCTGGTTGACAGATATCTCTTGCGGGACGTATGCCATGTTCAACATCTTCAACAGAGCGTCCCGATGTGCCTCTGAACACATCAGCAAGGAGAGTATCGAGATTTTTGACGGAGTTTGGTTGAGCTGATCCACAATTTTGTAGTCACTCTTTTTGATGATCTTCATGAACTCCTCAACATCTTTCTGAAAAGAACCCTCAGCCTCCTTCTGAGCCGGTTCTTCGTCAACCACCGCCTGTTTGCCCTTAGCTCTTGCGGATGACTCAGCAGCAATGTCTCTCAAAGGCTGAGGAGCAAACAGTCGTCCGCTCCTTGTGAAGCCTCCCTGTCCTCCGACATTGTCCACCACAGGACTTGTAACAGCAGGGATCCTCACAGGAGCACTGATCGTAACTGGCGTTTGAACAACCGACCTTGTCTGGTTACCAGCCCTCCTATCTCGGCGATAGGCATTGTCATAACTCCAGGGCACAGCTCTACTATTTCATTCTGCCTTCTGCCAGGCGCAACAATAGTAGCAGGTGCTCTGATGGTTACCGGGGTAGGAATGGTAACCGGAGTATTGCTGGTGGTGGGTGTACTGACAGCCCCACGTCCTCTTCCTTCAGCCGGCTTATAAAAAATGGTGACAGTAGACACTGCCCCATTATCTCTGGTAGCACGGCTAAACTGTAGACAGCCTTCGTCCATTAAACTCTGAACACCAGTCTTCAACTGGTCACAACCATCCATGGCTTCTGAACAGCCCAAACAAACTTCTGAACAGCCTGGGTCAACACCCCCCTTCAACAATCGGCCCTTGACGACCAACAGAGATGTCTGAACATCTTCGACATTTACAATCAGGTCTTCAGCTTCCCCATCTTCAATGTTATTAACCCTATGCCCCCCATGTTGTGGCATAGGATTGTTCACGACATTCGGAACCGGAGAGAAGTTGATTGTCTTGGAATCAATCAAGTCCTGGACCTTGTGCTGAAACGCCCGGCATCTTTCAGTATGGTGGCCTGGTGCCCCAGAGTGAAAGTCACATCTTACATTGGCATCATAGCCGGGTGGCAGCACGGTAGGAGTAGCCATTGTACGCAACTCTACAAACCCTAACCGGAGTAGCTCGGGTAGTAGTTCTGCGTACGACATAGGCAGAGGGTCAAATCTCCTATCAGGATTCAATCTCTGTCTCTGCTGAAAAGGACGTTGCTGCTGTTGTTGCTGTTGTTGAGGTCGTTGCGGTTGTTGTGGTTGTTGTTGAACTCTTTGTTGTTGTTGTGGACGTGGTTGTGGTGCAGGAATGGTCACTGCCGCTATTGGACGATACTGGTCCCTGTTGTTGGCTCTGTAAGCACTCCCTCTGTGCTGTACAGCATTGGTTTCTCCTTCTCTACGGCGAGGTGCCCCAGAGAAGGGTTTCTTTGATGACGATGAGGAACCAGTATCGTGGATCCTCCCAGCCTTGATCAGGCTCTCAGTTCTTTCGCCGCAGATTACGACGTCAGAAAAGCTTCCGAATGGGCAGCTTCCCATCCGATCCATATAGACACCTTGTAGAGTGCTAATGAACATGTCAGTCAACTCCCTTTCCAGCATAGGGGGTTGAACTCTCGCAGCTAGTTCGCGCCATCTCTGGGCGTACTCTTTGAAACTTTCATTGTTCTTCTGACATAAGCTTTGCAACTGAGTTCTGGTCGGAGCCATGTCCATGTTGTGCTTGTACTGCCTGAGGAACGCCTCACCCAGGTCTCTCCAGCACCGAATTGAATCCCGCTTCAATTCCATATACCAGTCCAAGGATGCCCCAGATAGACTATCCTGGAAGAAATACATCCACATCTTCTCATCGTCAGTGTATGCGGATATCTTTCGGTAATATGCCTGCACGTGGGTGCGAGGGCAGGAGGTACCGTTGTATTTGTCGAATGACGGCGCCTTGAATTTATGCGGGATTCTAAGTCCTTCAACTAATCCCATGTTTGTAACATCAAAACCGAGGGAGTTTTGACATTCCATTGCTCTGATTTTCTCCGCAAGGGCTTCAACTTTGCGATCCCTCGCATCATTTCTACCCAACATATTGTCGTCTTCACTGAGCATAGTAAACAAATCCTCTTGTCTGTCAACAATCGGAATTCTATTACGGACCGGAGCATGGATGACTCTGGGACTAACAACATCCGGAGCAATCGGTTGACCGTCGACTCGGATACCCCTCAACTCTTCACCCACAGCGTAGTTGTTGACGGGAATAGCAGCGGCAGGGACCTCAGGAACTGGGTTTCCTTCTTGCAGAGGTTGGTTGGGTGGTGGCAATGTAGCTTCTTGCCTTTGGACCATTGCTCGGAGCTCTTCTTGGCCTTGCGCGACCCCTTGCATCATATGAATGAACTGGGCCATGCTTGCCCTCATCTCTGCCAACTCGGCTTGTACTTGATCCATGTTGCGTTGATGGTTGAGCCTCGTTGAGTAGCGGTGCGGCCTTTGATCAGCTATCCTGTCTGGACACAGGAATCAAAGTGAGAAGATGGCCTGAGAACACCTGTTATGCAAATGAGATGAGTATGATGCATGCAATGCTTGTGCAAATGCTTTGTTTTCAAGGAACCCTTAGGGTGTTATTTGCAATATTTTGAATATTTACACATTTTAATTGCTCATGGAAATATTTCATTCAATATATTGAGACAAAGAAATACAGCATTTCTGATTCATTACAAAGAGAAAAGGTAAATAACATCCTATGGATCCCTAGAAGCTCGGGATGCTGGAAGACGGGAAGTGCACAACTTCTTGATCTCCCTCTCATAGGCAGCCTCCATGTCAGCTTTCTCTTTGGCAAGTCGATCATACTTCCTCTTCCAGAATTTGGATGACTGAGGAAGCAGAGAAGTCCAAGTGTCGTTCGGATCGTCGATCACTCGGTGCTCGAGAAATTCAATCATAGCATCCTTCTCCTTGAGCTGCTGCAGCAATTCCTCCCTCTCACGGATCCAGGCACGCGAAAGGTCCTCCTCTCTCAACTCCTCTACACGTTGGGTAGGGAGGGTTGAAGGCCCAGCCACATCCAACAGTGCAGGTCCTGGATGATCGTACGGCATCAGGTAGGTTGCAACTCTCTGTCTGACCCAAGAAGTATAGGGCTCCAAAGCAATGCAGTTCTTTGGACCCAATTCATTCCTACTTTTCTTGTGAATACTGCGCCAAGCACGGACAAATCTGGCTTTCAGGCCTTGGGGATCTTTACCCTCCTGAAAGAACGCGCCTTCTAACAGAATGTTATTAGGTTTATCCTTCAGGGGGAACCCAAGCTGACGTCGTGCAAGAATAGGATTGTAAGTAATCCCACCACATGTACCAAGAAGAGGCACATTAGGGAATTCCCCACAAGAGTCGATGATCTGAACGGTATCGTACACGCGATCATACCAGGTGATATCATCATTGGTGAGAGACATGAGTCTCTGAGACCACCGTAGACATCCCTTATTCTCCTTGAAAGCGACTGTCTGCGGCAAGTGCGAAATAAACCACTTGTACAGCAGGGGTAAACAGCAGACAATAACTCCTCCATTCTTCATATTCCTCAAGTGCATGGAGAAATAAGCATCCCCCAACAAGGTCGGAACTGGATTAAGGACGGAAAAGATCCTAATAGCGTTCATGTCCACGAACTTGTCGAAGTTGGGGAACAGCACCAACCCATAGATGAGTAGCACAAACAGAGCCTCAAAGGCGTCCTCACTCATGGCCTTCCCATAAAAAGTAGCTTGGGAAATGAGGAACTCGGAAGGAAAACCTTGAATTCCGCCTTTGGTAGTCAGGTTAGCTCCAATCAGATCTTCATCTATGTGCAACAGACTAGCAATCTCTCGAGCAGATGGAATACTCTCCAGGCCACTGAACGGCACTTGATCCAGAATCGGAATCCCAATGAGGTGAGAGTATTCTTCCAAAGTCGGCAACAGCTGGAAGTCCGGGAATAAGAAGCAACGATGCAACGGATCGTAGAACTGAGCAAGAGTACTCATCAACCCTTCGTCAACCTGAGTGGTGAGCAGAGGCAGAAGCTTCCCATAGCGAGCTTTGAAACCCAAGGGATCTAATACATACGCTGTCAGATTCCTTAACTCTTTTACATCAGGCTGTTTGAAACTGTATTTCTTTGTATGTCTTTTTGGTTTTTCCATTGTCTGAAAAGTTTGCAAATAAACCCTTTAAGTTCCTTGAACATTTTCTTTTTCTACTGATGACATGTATGCGGATGAGTGCATGAATGTATGAATGCAACAAACACACTCAAGAATCAAGCAAGTCACACCAAGCAAAGGTCGTGGGAAAGCTCATTGTATCCCTAATATCAATCATCCATTTTGGTGGATTTAGGTTTTCACCTTATCGACACCCAGGTTCCATTGATATTAGCGGTACATGAACCAGTTCAAACATCCCTAATATCAACCAGCCGCTTTGGTGGATTTTAGGTTTTGCACCCGATCCGGGATCCATTGATATTAACGATGTTTGAACGACTCAACCACGAATCAAGGGTTTGTTGAGAATCACGAGCATGGAGTCTCGGTTAAGAACCACCCAAAAGGAGTGTACTAGGGTTTAAACCTGCCAGACATGTTCTATCAGAGGTTCCCATAATCATCGTTCCATCTTTCGAATATTATCGGAGGAACGAATACTCGTATTCCAAGAATATTCTCAAGAGAAACTCTTATGAGTGTAGTATCGCGTGACAATCGCATCAGAACTGACATCTGAACGACCTCCGCACTACGGTCCTAAAAATAGGCCAAGATGGGTTTGGTAAACTAAGGTCCTTGGCTTCTGCGGCACATGATTGAAAGAATAATGCCTAACCACAAATAACTTGTGTGACATTATTAGTTCAACATGACCTCCACCAAGTGAATGGGCTCGCAAGTCAACTGGCTAAGGACTACTCCACACCAGTCAACGAGACTATGCCATTCTCCTATCCTAGAGTGCACTCGAGTTCGGGTATAGAACTCATCTCACAGACCACCAAAGCAAACAGCATTGTATATCAAGCAATTCACACATTACAATCAATACAGTGATCCCAAATGGTACAAGAATAAATCAAATAACAAATAACAATATATCACAACAAAGGTGAAAAGTAGGCACTACCGCCAAGGAAACTATTCCCCAGCAGAGTCGCCACTTTTCTGTAGCGGTGTATTCGTCGCCATATGATTCATCAATTAAATCATAAGCAAAGCATACAATGAAGTTTCGAGTCGCCACCGCACTTTTATTTATCCAAAGGATTGGCTAAAAAGCGAACAAAAGCCTAAGAAGTTTTACACGTAGAAAACTAATAAAAGATCAGAGATTCCGGGTAAGGGGTAAGTTACGCAATGGGAAGGTGTTAGGCACCCACTACGTCCTAGGTACTCCTAGGGAGCCCTTTTCACACTTGTTGTAAAAGATTGTTATTTGTTAAGACATATGCATTGTGCAAACATGAGTGAGATGATGAGGAAAGAATGTACAAGTTTTATTGGGTTTGAGCGGATGAACCCGCTGCCTACGTACCTTCCATCAAAGGTAAGGATCAAAACGCCGTAGTTCGGCTAAAAGATTTCCAAAAGTGAGTTGGATTCAATTTTAAACAATAGCACTGAGGCTTTTCATTATCAATGGGAGAACACTCGACCAAAACCAACATCCACCATGCGAGGATAGCTTCGACGTACGAGAGGGGTTAACCCTATTTTCAGTACGGAAGTCTTACTGTCGACTCACTAAAGATAAGGTGAGGTTTACATCAACCACAATGATAATTGAAACCTACGGCTAATGCATGAAAAGATTAATGGACATGGCCAAAACAAGTGAATGAGTGAAGTTAATTGATTGTGATTATGAAAGTGAAGTCAAAGTATGATTAAGATTAATTCAAAAGAAGTATTATGAAATGGAGTTTGTGAAAAGAGTCAAGGACTTGAGTCCAGGTTTTTAGTTTGAAAAAAACATGAAGATGTTTGCACAATGTCTAAGTCAAGTTTAAGATCAAAGTGTGAAAAGGTTCTAGGACACAATGAGGATGAATGAGTGAGGATGGAAAGTAAAGCTTCTCAGGAGGTTCACTTCTTGAGATCATATGAGAAATGATTCAAGGGTGTCCTTTGGAATGGAAAGTAAGTAATAAAGCAAACAAACAAATGATACCGGATGCCACTCAATGGTCTTACTCCAATCTCACAAACAAAAGCGGATATCGGATACCAATGGCTGGGTTTACACCAATCTCCTAAAACAGAACTGGATATCAGAGGCCACTCAATGGTCTTACACTAATCTCCTCAAAAAGAAAACAATGAAGAAATATGGAAGTCAACTGCCAGCTTGTGGGACTTAGGTTAACCCCACACATGATCATAGGAAAGCAAATGCCAACTTGTGGGACTTATAATTGCATCCTCTCATAAACAGATAAAATAAAACAGTGGATGTCAGATGCCAACTTGTGGGACTTACTCTAACACACAGTATGATCCTAGGAAAGCAACTGCCAACTTGTGGGACTTACAATTGTATCCTCACATACAAACTATACAACAAGCAAAGATAAGATGAGTGGCCAATGTGATGGACTTATACTCACTTCCATATCATAGGAACAAATGCCAACTCGTGGGACTTACAATTGTCCTCAATGGGTAAACAACAATGATGATGTCAAACAGACAAAAGAGATGCTCATGCATTAATGACAATTGATGGTGATAAATGCATAACATATAGGCAAGCAAATGCACATAGAGCAAGCAATCAGTCAATGAATAGCAAACAGCACACTCTATAGCCAAACAATTGGGGGCTCACACAAGAGGGTTTGACTTTGAAAGTCCACTGTAATGGGTGAAGGTCGCTCTTAACCTGGCCATTGAGGGGCTCAGGTGAAGCAGATGAATAGGAGATGAGGGGTGTGCCTCATTGCTTCTATCTCAAATCAGAGAGAGCATCAAAGAAAGTGTGGGAGTTCAGAAAGTAGGAACTCTCTCCACATTATTGACTCGATTAGATCTTGGGTATTTATCTCAATGCTTCAACCAGGTACTGGGAGCAAAGAGAGGACACACTGAATAGTGGGGGATAGATTGATTATCCCTACCTTCCACCAATTGCCTTACTTGAAGGACTTTTCCTGCTTAGGACAAATTTAAACAAACACAGGCATTGCCTCTTAAGGAGGACTTCAGACAGTTTGCCCGGTCAAATAACAGACCGGGTCTCCAGACTACATGAAGAAGAAGTAATTATACCTCAAAGCAAATGCTAAAAAGCAAAGCAAGCAAGTTCAAAGAACTTAGGCAACTAAAGTACCTGAAAAAAGTCAAACTCATTAGTAAACAAGTCAACAGTCAAAATCAAAAGAAATGGATAAACAGTCAACCACAGGAGGTCAACTGTGCAAAGCAAGACTCAAGTTACATGAGTCACCTACAAAACAAAAGGTTAGCATGGGACAAACAAATCATATTCAAACAAGTTTGAATGATCTTTGAAGCATTGTGCTCAACCTGAAACAGATGAACTCAACATAAGTCCAAAGGACCACTAGGACTAGCCTAGGGTCAAACATGAAAGAAAAAGTCAAGGCAGCAAGGAAAAGTCAACTCAAAGTCAAAGTCAAACATTTGGGAAGCTAACACACTTGGGCCCACATTCAAATCATGCATCATTATCATTTCATGAACATTTGAAACCAAAACAAGGCAAAGGAAAGCATACAAAAGTCAACAGAATGACTTGCATCAAAAGTCAACTCAAACAATTCCAAAAATTATGAAATAAATCACACTCAATCCTAACATCTAACATGGTAGACATGTAAAATTTCATGGCATTTGGATGAGAGGAAGGCAGTCAAATAAAATCATGAGGTCAAACCAAATTCAAGTAAGCATGGTGAAAGTCAACAAGCATAGGTCAACTTCAAAAAATCATATCAATTTGAAAACAGAAGAGAAATGAATGAGATTAACACCAATGCAAAGCTCAAAGAGCCTAGTTATCACATATGAAGTTTCATGATCATACAATATGTTATGAGAATTTCCCAAAAGATTTGGCAACATGTAGCACAAAAAGTCAACCATGGACTAGGCAGGGAAGAAAAATCACAATCAAATGGAAAACAGCAAGATAAATTCCAAGAAAATTCATACATGAAATAGACATACAAAGGATCATTCATGCAAAAATTGGGGGCATTTGGATGTAGGGAAGCATGTGAACAAAATTAGAGAAAGTGCATGATCATGGTATAGCACCAAATGTAACACATAACTTCAAAAATTCAAAGCTCACAAACCACAAATGGGAAATGCACAAAGTCTATATGGAGACAAAGGTCAAAGTGTCTAGTTTCACCACAAAAAGTTTCAAGGGCAATGGATGTAACATCATTATTTCACAATTGAAATGGCCAAGGGTATCATTCATGCACACATGTTGAGAAAATAATTGCCATAAAAAATCCAGTTAATGAAAAAATGATTAAAAATCACCATTAAATTCTAGACTCATTTGTGATCATGTGTAAAAAATTTCATAATTTTTTGGTGAGAAACGAATGAAAAAATAATTGTTGAAGTTTGGATGAAATTGGGTGAAATATGAAACAAACTAGCAAGGCAAGTGGTCAACACAAGTCAAAGGAATGGCAGAGTTGTAAATAACAGCTTCATTTAGTAAAACGACACAGCATAGGCAAGGGAAACGAAATGTTCCCATTGGCTCTCAGCCAATGGAACAGTACATGCGCAAAGCAACAGCCAATGGTTGTTCATTCTTCAGGGTTCAACATACAGTGTTAGGGTTTTGGAAGCAAGGCATCGTGTTTTCATGTCCATGCAAAATTCAAACAGCATACAACAATCATGAGCACAAATCGTGAACACTAACATCATGCATCACCAGCCAACAACAACACAAGCATGAATCGTGAGCTTTTTCTGGGCAGGGCAAGGTTAACAGCAGCAATATTCATTCATCATCCTAAACTTATCATGCAATTCGACCGGAAGTTAACCAACGAAACACATCCAAACATCAATAATCAAATACAGCCTATGAACAACCATTTAACCAACAACCAAAACAACACTTAATCAAGCAAAATCTGGGCAGGGAATAAGCATGAACAAACAGGGCATGAGCTTCAATCATCCTCATGCATTCAAAACTAAATCACCCAGAAATCTAAATTAAATATGGCAATCAATTCAGCAAGGCATAAACATCACAAATCCATAAGTAAAATTCGCAGAAACATGTTGGATAGCAAGCATCGAACACAAATGTCATTGAACATAAAACTCTATTTCCAAATATCTCATGCCACAGCCAATCATTTTAAACCATTCGAAGTTCCTAATGCTCATGAAGTGAAGATCTATGAGGGACAGGCAATAGTTTTAAGAAACAAAAGAGTCGAAAAACCAACCAGATTTTGGAGCAAAGATGGAACAGTGAGGGATTGATGGTAATAGCTTGAAACAGACCCCCTTTATGGTGTATAGTGATGGATTCTTGAAGGTCCTTCGCTCAAACTAGCTGGAAAACAACTGACTCGAACTTTGCCATTGGAAGGGGTTGAAGTAGCAGCAGGGAAATGAAGCCTTCCAGATATGAAATGGTGATTCAAATAGGCCCAAAATGTTGTTCAATTGATGGAACAAACAAACAGCTCGTGGTTCTTCGAAGGATTGGCCAGAATTTTTCCAATTGCCAATTTGCAAGAGATGAGAGAATGTGTATTTTCTGTAGTTTCCAAGTGGTGGCTAGGGTTTAATTCAGCAGAACAAAGCCCTTATATGTGCTGTTTAACAAGCCTTAATAGAATGGTAAACTTGTTTAGCTCAAAAATCACTAATTGCCAACTTTGCTAATTTGCACATAAGTGGGAATGGAGGGTGTAGGCTGGTTGAAATGGGCTTTAGGCATGCTGCAAAAGACTTATTAAAATGCTGTTTGTTGTTTGTTTAAGAGTTGCTAGCATTGTTTTACTTGTGTGACTCCTCTTGCTAAAATACCAAATATGAACATTGCATATGGAAGGTGTAAGCTTGTGGTCGCATGGGCCTTAAAAATAGGCTGCAATTGCTCATTACACATGCTGTTCATGATTTGCTCAAAGAAATACTAAACATTGCCTTGCTTTATGAAGCTATTTGCACCATTTGTCACTTATGCATTTTTGTCCAAAATTGTGGTATGGTGATGGAATATGCATGAATTAGGACTTGAGGCAAGTTTCAAATGTGATTTTAAACCTTTCCCAATTGGCCAAAGTGAGAAAAAGTGTATGATTCAAAAAGTCAAAGTTTGGTCAAACTTTGAATTTAAGTGCAAAAGGTCCAAAAATGCCATTTTGAATGGTAGGGTTTTAGGTCATGAAATTTATATTTTTGGAAAGAGGATGAAAAATGTGGTTTGTAGGAAAAAACCCCACCAAATTTGGCCTTATGGTTTGGGAGATATGGCCCTTTGAAGTTCACAAATTGATGAAAATGATTTGATCATATCTTGACAACCATACATGGGATTTGAGAGTTCTTGGACTTTTTGAAAATGGGAGAACAAGATCTTCAACTTTCATGTTGGGCAAAAATTCATTTGAAGCTTGTATCATGATGTAAGTTGAGGATCAAGAAGTTTCTATTTTTGGCAGTTGAAATTACAGGTCCAGTTTCTATTTTGGGAAATCTTCTGATTTGCTTCAAATTCTTCAATGATATTGATTGCCATGATATATGAGGCCTATTAGGACATGAATAAGCTCCTTCAAACCATTTCTATCCATCAAATCTAAAGAATCAACCACAGTTGACCAACTTTGACTTTCTAGGGTTTTGGACTTGACTGTGCACTTCTGATGAATTCCAAACCCTAGTTCCTTGAAATCTTGACTTCAAATGATGTCCCAAGACATATGAACTCTTGATGATTGATCATGGTGCCCAAATTCCAAAAGAATGGCCACCATCCACTGTTTTGATTGACTGTTGAATATCTAGGGTTTCTGACCTGGCTTTGCATTGATTGATAACATCTGAGCCTTCAACCCTTGACTTGAACATTTCAAATGATACTCCAAGACATGTGAACTTGTAGGACAAACCCTAGGACCTTTGCTCCTTGAGAAACAACTTTGCTTGGTTGGTTGACTGACCTCCTGATCAGTTTGACCTAATTCCTGCTTGCTTGCTCTTGAGGCAACTGGGGACAATGCAAATGCTATGCAATGTATCATGATATGTTATGACCTAATATGAAATGGTATGTACAATGATAGGTGCAAATTTGAGGTGCTACACCTGTCAGAATCGGCAAAGAAACAATCTTCAAAGAAACACCCGTCTGGAACGGAGAAAGTCGGCCTGAATACTGAAACCGAAATATTTCTGAGTACACAGTAACACCAAGATAACCATGGCCTGAACGCCCGTCAGTCTGCATGCTGAGCATCACAATATGAGAGTATTGATGTCGGTCTGAATACCAGGAAATTAGCCTGAACGCCACTTTGGTCTGAACACCACTTTGGTCTGAACACCACTTCGGTCTGAATACCGGGAGATTGGCCTAAATGCCACAAGCTGCATCGATCTAATTGTCGGAAGCTTCTTCGATCTGAAAATCGGAAACTGGCCTGAACACCACTTCGGTCTGGATACCGCCTCGGTCTGAACACCGGAAAATTGGCCTGAATGCCATAAGTACTTCGACCTGATCGTCGGAAACTTCTTCGATCTGAAAATCGGAAACTTGGCCTGAACACCACTTCGGTCTGGATACCGCCTCGGTCTGAACACCGGAAAACTGGCCTGAATGCCATAAGTACTTCGACCTGATCGTCGGAAACTTCTTCGATCTGAAAATCGGAAACTTGGCCTGAACACCACTTTGGTCTGGATACCGCCTCGGTCTGAACACCGGAAAACTGGCCTGAATGCCATAAGTACTTCGACCTGATCGTCGGAAACTTCTTCGATCTGAAAATCGGAAACTTAGCCTGAACACCACTTCGGTCTGGATACCGCCTCGGTCTGAACACCGGAAAACTGGCCTGAATGCCACTTCGGTCTGGATACCGCCTCGGTCTGAACACCGGAAAATTCTTCATGCCTATCAGCATCGGCGAAGATAACAAAACAGTGATAAGTAAGTCGGCACACATGCCAAAGACCCATGCTGGGGATAACACGCCACGAACCGACTATTCTTTATTCTGCCCTAGCACACGAACACTTCGTGTTTAGCTGGGGATTATTCTTTCTTGTTTTTCTTTTTTGGACCCCGAAACTTCTTGATTAACATTCCCATCTCTGCTCGACAGAAACCCTTCCTCCAGTATCGCACTACTGGGGAATACCTTTGATTCAAATTCATGATGCTAGACTCCTCGGAGTAACACCTTCCTCTTCGGGCACAACCACCTCTCAAACGATAACCACGGCTTGAGACTAGCTTTATGCTTGCAATAATGATGCGTGATTGATTTTTCTGCGTAATGCTCCATCATTATGGAAATGCTACGCGATTTACCCATTTTTTTTATGCAATATGCTATACTTATCTACATGATGAATGCATAAAAAGGGCATCCCCCTCGAGGGACTTTTCTGGGGAGCTCGAGGCACTCTGCCGAGGAACTCGCCAACACTCCGATCTCCACCCTGATGGGGAATAGCGCTGCTGCTGGGGAAAAACACCCCTGGCTGGGGAAAACCCTCTTTGCACCCCATCCGCTCGGGAAACTGCTGGGGATAACCACCAACGCACTATGTGGGGATACAACAGTCTTTGACTTGCTGGGGATATACAACCCGACTCTGCTTTGGGGAACCCTCACAGATACCTCCACTGGGAAACAACAACCTTCAGGCCTGGCGACTGGGGAAGCATCGATCTGACACCTGCTGGGGATAACCATCCTGACCCTGCTAGGGAACCACAGACCTCGGATCTGCTGGGAAGATAGTCCTCACGACTCTGCTTGGGGATATACATCCCTACTTGTCTGGACCTTTTCTGCTCCATCATCTTGCATTCCCAATCGCTCCATACTCGACGGAGAGCGAACTCCTGGGGACTATACAGACTTTTCAATCTTCCGACTTTGAAGAGTCTTCTTGATTAATTCCAAGGATCGTCGTACGTCTCACCGTCGTCTTTTCATCGCTTCCATTCCTCCGTCCCTGATTGGACTCCATGGGGATTTGTTTTGTCAAAAGCCTCCACATCACAACCTGCAAGTGAGTGAAAATATCTAACAGTAGCTGCAAAACAGATCGTTAGATAAAACCGTGTCCCAGGCGTGTCAAGATTTCAACACTTGGGTCACTTAACCTTCTGAATAAGATTTCAAGCTTTCAATCTTATAGGCATGCATTGGAAGGGACCTATATGTCTTAAAATGCAAAATTCTTTATCAAAATAATTGGAGGTTTTTGCAATCAAAGGGGTAATGAAAAACAAAAACAAAATTATTTGACTGAATATGCATTTTATTGATTGAAAAGTGTGTGGCTCAAATTGAGCAATACAAAGGAAGCAATTCCTGAAAAGAGGTAATTGCGCACAAAAGGAAAAATCTATCCTAATGGCAATGTGAAACCCGTGATCTCATCGAGTTCCAACTCAGTTACACCCCCTATGTCCTCAGACTCTCCGTGCTTTCTGCCTTCTAAACAAGACGATTCCGACTGATCCCCACCGGGTATTATCCATGATGCTTTAACCAAAGCGCAAACGATCATGCTAGACGCAGTTGTTCGTTTCAATCCCTCTTTTGCCTGGACCGCCCTCTCGGGTTTTCAGTCCACCGGGATACCCTTTTTTGCCCAAGTCGCCTTTTCAGGTTTTCGACTTGCCGGGTGTACATTTTTCATTTTTATCCCTAATTTTTGCCCGAACCTTTCTTTCTGTTTTTTTGGTTCGCCGGGATGCCCATTTTTGCCTGGACTATTTTATTCTTTTCGTCCAGCGGGTCTCCTTATACGAAGTATTTTTTAACTGCGTCCGCATTCACAGGGGATGGAAAATCCTCGCCATCCATGGTCGTTAACAACAAGGCTCCGCCAGAGAAAACCTTCTTGACCACGAATGGACCTTCATAATTGGGTGTCCATTTGCCCCTTCGATCGTTTTGAGGAGGAAGGATCCTTTTCAGCACCATATCACCTACGTGATATACCCGAGGTCGCACCTTTCTGTCAAAAGCACGCTTCACCCTCTGCTGGTACAACTGCCCATGACAGATGGCTGCCAGCCTCTTTTCCTCTATCAGGCTCAACTCTTCGTACCGGGTCCTTACCCATTCAGCCTCCTGCAATTTCACGTCCATCAGGACTCTCAAAGAGGGAATCTGAACCTCAACCGGTAGCACGGCTTCCATCCCATATACCAATGAGAAAGGCGTTGCCCCAGTAGATGTACGCACTGACGTTCGATACCCATGCAATGCAAACGGCAACATCTCATGCCAGTCTTTATAGGTTACCACCATTTTCTGCACAATCTTCTTAATGTTCTTGTTGGCTGCCTCAACCGCCCCATTCATCTTCGGACGATAGGGAGAAGAATTGTGATGCTCGATCTTGAATTCCCGGCACAGCTCTGCCATCATCTTATTGTTCAAATTAGAACCATTATCAGTAATGATTCTCTCGGGAACCCCATATCTGCAAATGATGTCTCTCTTGAGAAACCTGGCAACGACCTGCTTCGTCACGTTCGTATAAGAGGCTGCTTCAACCCACTTGGTGAAGTAATCAATAGCCACTAATATGAATCTGTGCCCATTCGAAGCTGTAGGCTCTATCTTCCCGATTATATCAATCCCCCACATAGCAAACGGCCATGGAGACGACATCAAACTCAACGGATTCGGAGGCACGTGCACCTTATCAGCATAAATCTGGCATTTATGACACTTCCGCACGAAATTGAAACATTGGGCCACCATTGTCATCCAGTAATAACCTGCCCTCAGCAGCTTCTTCACCATTGCATTCCCACTGGCATGGGTACCGAACGATCCTTCGTGAACCTCTTTCATCAATTGGCTTGCTTCTCTATCATCAACACATCTGAGCAAGACCCAATCAAAATTCCTCTTGTACAAAACCCCATCCTTATTCAGATAAAACACCATGGCCAACCTCCGCAGAGTCTTTCGGTCCCTCTTAGATGCTCCCTCAGGATACTCTTGAGTCTCTAGATAGCGCTTGATATCATAATACCACGGCTTCTCATCATCAGGCGCTGTATCAACAGCAAACACATAAGCCAGTCTATCCAGACGACCTACTTCAACACTGGGGAACTGATTCCACCACTGCACCTTGATCAAGGCAGCTACCGTAGCCAAAGCATCTGCCAAAGGGTTCTCTTCTCTAGGCACATGATGCATCTTCACCTTGGTGAAAAACGTCAACAACCTCCTCGTATAATCCCGGTATGGAACTAAATGAGATTGATGCGTATACCATTTTCCGTTAACCTGATTAACAACCAGAGCTGAATCTCCATATATGACAAGGTTCTTGATCCTCAAATCAATCGCCTCTTCAATCCCCAATATGCACGCTTCGTATTCAGCCACATTGTTGGTGCACTCAAATGTTAGCCGGGCAGCAAAAGGAATATGAGATCCTTTCGGCGTAACCAAAACAGCACCAACACCGCTACCATTCACGTTAACGGCCCCATCAAACATCAGAATCCATTCGGATTCAGGGTCAGGCCCCTCCTCCGGGATTGGTTCCTCACAATCTTTCGATTTGAGAAACATGATGTCCTCATCAGGGAATTCAAACTTCATCGGTTGATAATCCTCAATGGGTTGCTGAGCGAGGTAATCAGACAATACACTCCCCTTGATCGCCTTTTGAGAGGTATACTGCATATCATATTCTGTCAGAATCATTTGCCACCTCGCAACCCGTCCGGTCAATGCTGGCTTTTCAAAAATGTACTTGATTGGATCCATCTTGGAAATCAATAAAGTGGTATGAACCAGCATGTACTGCCTTAGTCGGCGAGCAGCCCAGACCAAAGCACAACAAGTTTTCTCGAGCAGTGAATATCTTGTTTCACAGTCGGTAAACGTTTTGCTAAGGTAGTATATGGCATGCTCTTTTCGACCAGACTCGTCATGCTGCCCCAATACACACCCCATAGACCCCTCGAGGACTGTCAGGTACAAAATTAACGGTCTTCCCTCCACAGGAGGCATCAGAATCGGAGGCTCCTGCAAATACTCTTTTATTTTTTCGAATGCCGCTTGGCAATCATTATTCCACCTGACCGTTTGATCTTTTCTCAACAATTTGAAAATCGGTTCACACGTGGCTATTAGGTGAGATATGAACCGTGAAATGTAGTTCAATCTACCTAAGAAACCACGAACCTCCTTCTCTGTTCTCGGTTCAGGCATTTCTTTTATTGCTTTTACTTTAGCAGGATCAACCTCGATTCCTCTCTCACTTACAATAAACCCCAGCAATTTACCGGACCGCACTCCGAAAGTGCACTTGTTCGGATTCAACCTTAGTCTGAACTGTCTCAGCCGGTCGAACAATTTGGCCAGATCTACCAAATGCCCCTCTTCTGTCTGGGACTTTGCTATCATGTCATCAACATAGCATTCAATTTCATGATGAATCATATCATGAAACAAAGTCACCATGGCTCTCTGATAAGTAGCACCGGCGTTCTTGAGACCGAATGGCATCACTTTGTAACAAAAAGTGCCCCACGGTGTGATGAACGTTGTTTTCTCCATGTCATCTGGCGACATTTTGATTTGATTATAGCCAGAAAAGCCATCCATGAAGGAAAACACCGAGAATTGAGCTGTATTGTCTACCAACACATCAATGTGAGGTAATGGAAAATCATCTTTCGGGCTAGCTCTGTTCAGATCTCGGTAGTCCACACACATTCTCACTTTACCATCTTTCTTCGGGACTGACACAATGTTCGCGACCCAAGGCGGATAATTAGTGACAGCAAGGAACCCTGCATCCCACTGCTTCTGTACCTCTTCTTTAATTTTCATCACCATATCAGGTCGAGTTCTGCGCAACTTCTGTTTCACTGGAGGACAATCTGCTCTCAACGGTAGCTTGTGCATAACAATATCGGTATCCAACCCTGGCATATCTTGATAAGACCAGGCAAAGATATCGACATACTCTTTCAACAATGCCACCATTCTGCTCTTGACACTTTCCTCCCAAGCAGCCCCGATTTTCACTTCTTTCTTGACCTCGTCGGTACCCAGATTCACAACCTCAATTTGTTCTTCATGCGGCTGAATCACCTTCTCCTCTTGTTTCAACAACCTGGCTAATTCCCCTGGCAGTTCACAATCTTCTTCGTCTTCTTCTTCAGCAAGATAGATTGGATTGTCGAAGTCATACAAGGGTGTAACAGGATTGTTATCAATGAGATCCGGAGAGGAATCGCATCTGCATGAATGTTGATTCATGCATTGCTTTAGAACCGGTGTGAGACAAATTGAAAAAGGAAAATGAAAGCATTGCCATTTTTATTTTGTTTTTATTTTTAAACTGCAAAAATAAGTGAAAAACAGGGAACACCGCTTTTAACTGAAAAACCATCCTTTTATTCGATGATGCAAATTTGCAATTTTAAACATGAGGTGGCCCTTACAATGAACCATTACATGTCGGGCAACACGTATGGCTTTCATGCAAATAAAATCAAAACAGGAAAAATATTACTCTTCCAGCAGAGTGACCCGGATGATCTTTTCAGCCTTCCAGTTCTGGATTCCCATCCCTGGTGCGCACGGCTTTATCCACCGGTCCATCTCGCAGTCGCTGTCATCTTCCTCACTCATCATGCAGATGTGATCCGGATCCAGCATTCCGGCGCTAGTGAAGGTGACTGACGTACGGCGTCCTCTTCCTTGTCCTGAGCCTCGGCCCGGCTGGTACCCCACTCCGAAGCGGTCCTTCTTTGCGGAGATATCCATCATCCTGCCCCAACCAGGAGCCTCTCCATTCTTTACCACCTCGGCGGCCTGTTTGTATGAAGATATGGACGGTTTCTCTTCCTCCTTGGCAAAAAGAGCATTCTCCACCTTAATGGTTTCAAATGCTTGGCTTGGCGTCTCCCAGATTTCGCCGTCCATTTCCACATACTTGAATGAGGACAGGTGGCTGACAAAGATGTCCTCCTCTTCGCAGACGGTGACAACCTGGCCTTCCCAAATGTATTTCAATTTTTGATGTAAAGTTGAGGTTACTGCCCCAGCAGCATGAATCCACGGCCTACCCAACAAGCAACTGTATGCCGGCTGGATATCCATGACGTAGAAAGTCGACTTGAACACCTCCGGGCCTATCTTCACAGGAAGCTCAACCTCTCCAAACACGGCCCGCTTCGACCCATCAAATGCCCGCACTATCAGATCGGTGGGAGTCAGGATCAGCCCGTCACAATTCAACTTTGCCAGAGCCTTCTTTGGCAACACATTCAATGAGGAGCCGGTATCAACCAGCACATGCGAAAGCACGGCCCCTTTACATTCCATTGCGATGTGTAACGCCCGGTTATGATTTCTCCCATCCACAGTCAGATCCATGTCTGTAAAACCCAACCCATGACTGGCATGCACATTAGACACGACCGTCTCCAACTAGTTAATTGTTATCTCTTGAGGAACATAGGCTTTCTTCAAGATTTTCATCAGAGCCTCTCTGTGCCCCTCAGAGCTTAACAGCAACGACAGAATCGATATTTTGGAGGGAGTTTGCTGCAGATGGTCAACCAGTTTGTACTCAGACTTCTTGATGATCCTTAAGAATTCCTCTGCATCATCATCAAGTTTCTCTTCCGACCCCACGGGCGCCGATGTCACTACTAGAGTACTATCACCAACCACTGCTTTCCCTTTCGCCCTGGCTAAAGCCTCGGCCTTTTCTTTTCTCTCTTTTTCTCCTTCTCCTCCCCTCAAGGCATCAGGAGCAAACAGTCTGCCACTGCGAGTGAAACCGCTGGGACCGGCATTATCCACCTTTGACACGGTGGTTTCATCCGCAGTCTGATCTTCCACCTTTTCACCATTACAGTACACTTCTCCCCCATAATGCCAAGGCACGGCATCATCTTTGTCATACGGAATTGGTCCAGGTACCGTGATGGTAACTGGAGCCGTCTCAGCTAGATTTGACAAATCCACCGGATCAAAATAAATTGTTATGGTGGAGACTTCATCTTTCCCCAAATCAGCCTTCTCAATCAGAATACTCCCCTCGTCCATCAGACCCTGAACAGTCCTCCTCAACAATGAACACCCATTGACAGAAATAGGGCACATAGCACAATCATCACCGCAGCCCGGATGAACCCCATTTAACATCAATTGCCTCTTAACCTCAGCCAGAGGAGTCTTCAACTGATCAACAGTAGACAGCCCAATTCGGCCCTCCTCAGAGATAGCATTCACCACCCTTTGACCATGCGCGGGCATGGGATTAGCATTGACGTTGGGAGATGGTGCGAAGTTGATTGCTTTTGAATCCACCAAGTCTTGAACTACGTGCTTAAAAGCTTTGCAGTTCTCTACGTTGTGTCCGGGAGCACCCGAATGGAATTCGCATTTTGCATTCTCATCATAGTTGGCTGGCCTTTGATCAGGTCTCAAAGGTGCCAGAGTTCTGAGTTGAACCAACCCCAGATCTTGCAATTTCTTCAGCAAAAAGGAATAGGTTACAGGAGGCCTGTCAAACTGCCTATCATTCATTCGACCCCTGACCTGATAACCAGCCCTCTGAGGCCTCTGCTGAAATGGTTGTCTTTGCTGTTGAGGTTGCTGTTGTTGTTGCTGATTATCAGCAGGAATAGTTACCGCAGCAGTGTGCTGAAAGTAGCGATCCCTACTGGGTCCTCTCTGTGCATATACTGCACTGGTATCCCCCTCCTTCTTCCTCTGGCCATTACTGAAGGGCTTCTTCGATCCTGACGACGAAGCATTACCCTGAATCTTCCCGAGCTTCAACCAGCTCTCAATTCTCTCTCCGGCCACGACGATGTCTGAAAAGTTGGTCACAGGACAACCAACCATTCTCTCAGCGTACGCCCCTTGCAGGGTCCCCATGAAGAGATCAGACATTTCCCTGTCAACTAGAGGAGGTTGCACTCTGGCAGCCAACTCCCTCCACCTTTGGGCATATTCTTTAAACCCCTCATTATTCTTTTGAGACATACCCTGCAGCTGGGTACGACTCGGGGCCATATCAGCATTGAACTGATACTGTTTAAAGAATGCGTCCCCAAGATCTTGCCAATTCTTGATATCTGAGGACTTAAGCTTGGTATACCACTCCAGTGAGCCTCCGGACAGGCTGTCCTGGAAGAAGTACATCCACAGCTTTTGGTCCATGGTGTAAGCTGAGATCTTACGGACAAACGCCTGTAGGTGAGTCTCAGGGCAGGAACTCCCATTGTACCGATCAAACGCGGGCGCTTTGAATTTCTGCGGGATCACGATCCCCTCTACCAACCCCATATTTGACATGTTAACCACCCCGGGAGTGGCATAGCTCTCCAAAGCTCGGATCTTCTCAGCCAGCAGCTGAATCTCTTTGTTCTGTGGTGGGGCACCATACTGACCAAAAGGTTCATTGTGCATCGAGAACTGATCGGCCTCCCTATCTTCTTCTCTGTCGTCATCAACCCCGAAGAAAGGAGGGAAAAGACTATCTTTCAAGTTCTGCCCAGGTTGACCACCAGTAGGAGCACCAAAACCTCCAGCATTATTCACTATACCCACGGTTGTTCTTTTACCACCGTCTCTGGAACCACCCAGCCCCTGGTTGGAGACACCATCCAGGTTTACACCACTGTTTGCCGCTGAAGCCCGCTCGAGCTTCTCAACTTTATCAGCCAGAGCCTTTTGACCAACTGCAAATCCTTGCATGATGTTGATCAGCTTGTTCATCTTGTCCTTCAGCTCGAGGATATCTGTGTTCGGGAGATCCATCAGTCTGGGAGTATTGCGCCGCGTGAAGTATCTGTGAGGACGGGTTGAGTGCAAAGGTACAGCTCTGCGAGCACGAGCAATGATTCCTGAAACAATCAAGCACGTTAGCAACAGATACCTGCAAAATAAAACACAAGTTATTATGATCATGCATGAATGCAGTGTTTATCCATATGCGGAACACTTTGTATTTTGATCCTGGCTTCATCGAGACAAAATAATAACCCGGCAGCAATATTTTGATATTCAGCATTTGATTTCATCATACAGATCAGAGATATATGATTTAGCAAAATACCCCCAACCATGTGTGTGTGCTGTGTGAGTGCATACGGTAAAGAAAATAAAGCTTGAAGATCAATCACTGAATGAAAATAACCATCACATAGCAAAGTGCACAATAAGTGCCATAGTCATACATCAAATCAGATACAGATTTCCAGAATCGGGAAAGAAATACAAGCAAATGAATTCCGTCAACAAGCCTGACGGTAATCCTCACAAATGATAAAGCTAGCCTGATGAGGGTCCCACAGAAGGTCCGATCTCATCAACCATCTTCGCAAACTCCGCGGCAAACCTGAGCTCGGTGTTCTCCTGCTGTAATCTCCCCACCTCTTTCTGGTGAATCTTCATCTGCCTGAAGTAATGATCCCTCTCAGCAAGGTAATGATCTCTCTCGGCGATGATCTTTGCTTTCTCCGCTTCCCACTCTGCAGCGAGGACTCTGGCTCTGGCGTCTCTCTGATCTCTCACGAGGATTTGCCTCCTCTTCTCATCTTCAATGACCTTTGAAGCTCTAGCCAATCTCTCTTTGGTGACGTCGTGCTCCTTTGTTGAAGATGCCAAAGCCTGACTGACCTTCCCATAGTAGGCAGTATCCATCTCAAAGCGCTTTGCTTCCAGGGCATGTCGCTTGTCTTGATCTTCCATCTTCCCTTTGATCTCCTGGTTAGCCATCTGAACCCGAGCAACAGTCATCTCCAATTCCGCTTTCTCTGCAAGCAACTGATCTCTCTCCCGCTTCATCTCTAGGAACTCATCCATACCAACAAAAGAAGGAGATTCCTCAACCAACGGATACCAAGGATCGACCATAGGAAAGGGTAGACAAGTAAGCTCCACTCTCTTACTGAGCCAGTCATCGAACGGAGGAAAAGATCTGTTATTAGCTCTACCCCAAGAAACCTTGCCTTTCCTTTGAATGCTACGCCATGCCTCAACTACCTGCTTCAACCTGGCCTGATTGCCCTCAGCTGGGAAGTACAAAGTCTCCTGAACCTCACTCTTGAACGGAGGAAGCTCCATAGCGAATCCCATTTGTCTCTTAAGAAGTGTCGGGTTATAATTAATGCAACCCTGCACTCCTATAAGTGGCACATTGGGAAAACCCCTACAACTGCAGACAAAATCTTGTCCAACCCCACTATTGTGAGTCCAAGCTATGTCCTTGGCCCTCAAACCCATCAGCTTGGTTGCCCAATTAACATTTTGGCCAAGCAAAACAAAAGCACCCTTGGAAGGCAAATAACCCATAAACCACTTGTATAGCAATTGAGTGCAACATCGAATCAACCGCCCACGCCTCTTCTCGTTCCGATTGTGGACCGAGTAATAGACATCTCCGATCAAGGTAGGGATAGGATTCCTCTGAACAAACAAGCGAATGGCGTTAATATCCACGAAGCTCTTCTGGTTAGGAAACAGAATGATCCCATAAATGTCCGCAGCAATCAAAGCACAGACAGCTTTCCAGTTACCCAACTCAGCATGCTCCTTAGCCTTAGCCTCTAGGAAACTCAGATGAAAACCAGGCAACTTCCCCTTCTCTTTCAGACTTCCCTTCACCACCTCCGGACTCAAATAAAGAGCACGGGAAATCCCTCCAATATCGGGTTCTTCCTTAGTAGCATAGAAAGGAACCTGATTTCTGATCTGGATGCCCAAGATATCAGCATAGTCCTCCATCAAAGGCCCCAATAAGTAATCTGGGAAGACGAAGCACCTCAAACCAGGATCATAGAACTGGAGGAGAGTATGAATGGCGCTCCTATCTCTGTCAGTGAGTCTGAAAACCATCTTCAGAATACCCCCGTATACCTCTCGGAACATCCCCACATGGTCGGGTGTAATCAAAGCTATCATATCCTTCAACACACTGATCTCTGGGTCAAAGAAGCTATAGGCAACATCGTCCTTTAAACCGGGCCTCCTCATGTCTAAGAAGTCTCTCAACTAGGATCTCGATCAAAAGGGTCCCTGCATATGGGTAAACATGTGTTAGATGCAGATAAATGCAAAATGTAATGATGCTGATGAATGAATGCAATGCACTGCCATCCTCCAAGTCATCTGAACATCTGTTGCTCTGAATCACAGCCCTGATCTCTGAACTAATCACAACCATCTGAAGGAAAATGCAACCACAAATCCAACTCAAGGGTTCCGAAATAAACGGAAGATACATCACCATCATCACCAAACAATCTCTGAGCAGATACCCATAACCATCTGAATCGGCCCGGGGAATCCTAAAATAAACGGATCCCCACTGATAAATAACTCGGACAGCGCTCCGGCGTCTCAAAAATAAATGGCCATAAATCCGACTTATAAATAGGACTCTGATCAACGGAACCAATAGTTACCATCAAAGTCACCATCTGAACATGCATCTGTAAGAATCACCCTCCCCTCACAGGTAAATTCTAATCAGGTCATCCTAAGGCGGATAATAGTCTCGACAATCGGGCAGAGATACTCAATGGGTTTGCCCTTTCGGGTGTGCCATTGTAGCTCCCTTAAGATCGTCTAAACCAAAGATCCGGGAAATGATCGGTCACCAGAGTCAATAGCCCAAAAGAGGTAACCCAACCAAAGTGGAAAACCCCACTGAGGAAAAGCACTCTCAGATGAACCTCGTCCGACTTGTGGTATGTCACGTCGCAACAGCATGCCCAACCGGCATGTGAGGAACGTGAGACCACACTAATCCTAGGTGTATACTCGGGCCTGGGTTTTAGCCCCACTCAGAACACCCACCCCAAAACAGAGGAACCACCTGCACAGAGGACGGCAACATGATAGTATGATGCATGCAAATATTTATGCAAATATATACATAATCAGAATAATAAATGCAATAAATAAAGCGGCACAAGCAACCTAAACTATCCTAGAACGCTAGGAGAGACTCGCTTAGGGAAGATGGACCAGCACAGGTCAACATCTTGTACAGTCCCCAGCAGAGTCGCCAGCTGTCGCATCCGCGAAAAACAACCGACGGGCTGAAACAAAAACAACACAGAGCCGCCACCGCGCGTTATTTATCCCAAAGAGGGAAAGGAAACGCTCGAAGTAAACCTGGGAAAATCATGGTCTCGCGACCAAAGGGAAAGGGATCGGGAGTCGGTTACGCAAGGGGAAGGTATTAGCACCCCTCACGTCCGTCGTACTCGACGGGATCCACGCTCTAAAAGAAAGAAAAGGTTGCTAAAACAAACATCACACACACACACCGAAGACAACACAGGTGGAGAAAGGAGGAGAGGGCTCGCTAGGACATCGCGTCCTATGCCTACGTATCTCGTCTGGAACGAGAATCAAAGCTGCCGTAGTTCGGCTCACGCACGCCAAATAAGACACACACAAACACGGGCAAACTTGGAACCCGAATGCCAATCGCTGGACTTACATCGGCTTCCGAACCAAACAAACACACTCAGGATACGGACAGCCAATCGCTGGGCTTACATTCATATCCTGACACACAACAACCAACAAGTTAATAGGGAGTCGGGAACTCGAGCCTATAACTGTCAAGCACACACACAAAGAGAAAAAAAGTGCCCGGAGAGACCTCGCACGGTCTCCTGCCTACGTACCTCATCTGGTATGAGGATTAGGGCGACGTAGTTCCCCTAAACGGGAAAGAAATTCTAACCAGATACAAAGGGAGACACACTACTAGGGAGCTGGACTCGAGCCTAGGTGTTATCATGCATCATTGCCCTATGTTATGGTTTCTACCTACTTGCACAACAGCAAGCTAATCCTAACTAGGAAAAGCAAAACACACATGCTCAATCAAAATAAAGCAAACATTTCAAATAGCACACACTATATCCAGTCAAGTGAGGCTCAAACAAGGGTGGACTGCCGAGGCAAGTCAACTGTACAGGGTAGTGTTCGCTCTTAACCCTGACATTGAGAGTCAGGGTGAAGCAGATGAAAGGTGAGTGAAGATGAGACTTCACAGCTCTTATCCCTGGCCAGGGAGAGCTTCAGACAAAGGAGCGTGGGTCCAGAAAGGAGGAACCCTTCTACACTCAAGACTCTGACTCAACTGATCTTGGGTTAATGTCCCAATGCGTCAACACAGTGGTGTGAGCAGAGGGACGACTCAACAGAATAGCGGGAGATAGATTGCATATCTCTTTTGTCCGCCAATTGCCTTAATCAAGGTCTTTTCCTGCTTGGGGACAAAGTTAAACAATCACAAACATCGCCTCTTAAGGAGGACTTCAGACAGTTGCCTGGCTAAATAACAAGCCAGGTCTTCCAGACTACATGGAGACAAGAGAGTCTACCTCAATTGGTTTATACAACCAAGCAGCAGCACAGTAAGTTCTTAAAGAACTAAAGCGACTATGGTACCTGAAATCAATCTAATACAGTCAGTATTCAAGTCACAAAGTCAACACAGACAAGTTAAGAACCAACAGACAATGTATAATCAGACAATGCAATGTGCAAAGCACAATCAACTCAAGTGAGCCAAGCACAAGCTCAAAGCAAGTGCGCCAAGCATCCTACAAAACACACAAGTTAGTTCACAACAAGCAACCAAACTCAATTTAATCAACTTGCATTTTTTTCCTTAAAGCATTTGCATCTCAACCTGAAACACAATTCAAAAGTGAGAAACAAGACCACTAGGACAAGCCTAGGGTCCAAAGGAGGTGAAAAATTCAAAACAGCAAGTGAAAATCAATCAAATCACAATCAAACAATTTAGAAACAAAACCAATTGGTCCCATGCTCATACCATTCACCATTATCATTTTATGAAAGAAATAGCATCAAACATGCAATTTGCAACCTCAAAGGACCAAACAGAATGATCATCATCAAAAGCATTATCAAAACATTTCAATAAATTCCACAAAAATTCAAGTCTAAACAGAACATATCCAATGAATAGCATATCAAATTTCAGCTCATTTGGATCCAGGGAAGTAGGTCAATGAAATTCATAAAGTTCAGACAAGTTCAAACAAGCCAACACATGGTATCAAAACAAGCCCCAACTTCCATCAATCATAAAACAGTGACAATACATGATAATTGAATGGGATCAAAACCACAATGACCTATAATGTGTCTAGAATCACTCCACCAAATTTCACAATCATCCAATTAAGCATGAGAATTTCACAAACCAAATACCAACATGTGTCACAAAAAATCACAAAAATGACCAAACAGGAGAGAAAATTCCAATCAAATAGGAAATGACATCAAAAAATCCAGAAAAATTCACATGTATTCTCAACCTACCAATGCTCAATCATGCAAAAATTTGGCTCAATCCAATTTCCCTAGGCATGGAAAATAAAATCATGAAATTCATCAAGCATGGTGTGACACAAATTGTCACACCTCTAATCAAAAATTCATATCTCCTCAACCAGGTATCCAAAAATTACAAACTACATACCAAAATCACCAGCAAAGAGTCAAGAATAAGCACACAAAATTTCATGAATTTATTTGGAAGCATCATCATTTCATGAGTGAAAAGGCAAATCATATACAAATTGAACACATCCAAACAATCCCTAAGCATTTTATTTTTTCACACGTGCACAAAAATCATAAAAATCACCATTAAAAACTACACATCATAAGGAGAATCATGCAAAAAACCTCACAAAATTTGGACAAAAAATGAATCTCCTATGAATTTTTGAAGTTCATGCATCAAAATGAAATAAAAGATGAAAAAGAAAATGAAATGGAATTGAAAAATATTGAAATAATGGCAAATTCGTAAATATTAACAACACAACCAAAACGCGGTCGTTCCATTAAAATGCCTGGCGCGTTATCATTGGCCTGATCCGGAGGGAAACACAAATTCAAACAAGGAAATGAAAGAAATGGTTCAAACGAAGCCTGGCATCGCGTTCTTCCTTGTTCTTCATCAAAAATTTCCAGAAAATGCTCAAGAACACTTTTCAACCGAAATTCACAAATCATATACCAATAGAACCGTCTAATCATGTACATCACGAATATGAAACTAGTTTTTCCTAATTCTAAACCTATCAACGGGATCGATCGAATTAAGTTTCAACATCAAATGTTCAAATCAAGATATCTCTCTCTACACTCAACCAAATCAAAAACTACAAGCAGCATGATGATCTACATTGAAAAATCTATAAGAACCATATGACAATTCAAGCAATGAAGAATTTCGAATCCTAACCTCTTGATGATGGAAAATCGTGATTTTGATGTTTCCACGTGTGAAAAGCCAAAACAGATGCAGCTTATTGATGAGGAAGTTGAATGGAATGGATAGCTTAGCTCAATACAGCACCAGATGCAAGAATCAACAAAACTCCATGAATGAGTGAGCTTCCAACAGTTGCGACTTTGCAATGTTCTTGCCTTGATTTTGCAAAACAGTTCCTCAATGATGATTATAGAAGGTGAATCCAACAAGCACGAGCAAGATTGATGAAGATTTTGATGAGAATTGATGAAAAATGTTGGAAAAAGTTTGAGAGAATTTGGTGAAAATTGGAGGGAAATTCTGTTATGATCTTGAAGAATGTGAAGTGATTATGATTTTCTGTTATGCTTAACACTTTATACCACATCCTAATCAATTTGCTAATCACAATTAGCAAAATTGAGTGAATTAGTGAAATGTGATTTTCAAGTGAAATGTCAAAATGGTCCTTTTCCAAATTAGGCCAATGTAACAGTAAATGACAGTTGGAGCAAGTTCTAAATGCTATTTGGGATGTGTATGAATAGGCCTTGTGTGCAAAAACCTTGTATTTTGAAATTTCACCTATTTTCCCACCAATTTTCAAAGTGATCACTTGAAAAATGCCATTTTGCCATGACCATTTTTGATGAAATTTGATGATGCATCATGAAAGTACATGTGAAATGGGGTTTTCTCAAAGAAAGATCACCCAATTTGGCCATTCCATGTGAAAGTTATGCCCCTTTGAACTTAGGCATTTTTGGAAAATGATTTGATCATATCTTGCCAACCATTCATGAGAAATTCATGTTCTTGGACTTTTTGGAAAGGTGAGAGCAAGATCTACAACTTTCATGTTGAACAAAATTTCATTTGAAGCATTTTTGGACATGTAATTTTGAGGTGAAAAACTTTCAATTTTTGGAAACTTTCAATTACAAGTCACTTTCCATTTTTGGAAACTTTCCATCTGACTTTATTTTCTTCATTCTTGATGTTTGAAATGTCAAATGAAACTTGTTTCAACATGAATGAAATGTATCTAACCCTCTCCCAGCTCCAAATCTATCATTCAGGCACAGTTGACCACAGTTGACTTTTCTGATTGATAGATGAATTTGGCTATGTACTGATCAAGTTGAGCCTCAAACTCCTGATGAAATGGCTCAATGATGAAACCCTAGCTTCCATAAGCTCAAAATAATCACATGATGATCCCCATATTCATTGTAGACCCCATCTCCATGCCAAGCCCTGACTGGCCCAATGCAACTGATTCAACTGATTAGGGTTGACCAGTGGTCAAAACCCTAATCTCAAGGTATCTGATCAATCTCTTGAATCTCTTGGATGATAACAAGACCATGATGATGATGATGTATCATAGCAACCAAGATGAAGATCAATCCCCTTGAGAACCATGAAACCCTAATTTGAACCACCACCCTCAGATGGCTAATGATCAGTCCATTCAATGAAAACCCTCAGGCTGAATCTCAACCTCTTATCTTCTGACCAAGACTTAGGAGGATGACTTGTTCAATGTAACCACATGATATGAAATATGCAATGACTAATGTCCTAAAACTGATATGCAATATGTTAAGCTAGTCCCAAGAGAGGAGGGCAAATTTTGAGGTGTTACACCAGGTGCTGGTAACGCAAGTACTTCCACATTATGAATTACCAGAGAGTAGTAATTCGGCATGATTGCAATCATTTGTTGATTGACAAGAGTGTTCATGTCGATCTTTGTCTTACCTGCCACTGCTGATTCTTCCATCAAGAGCTGACCATAACCAAAGTGGTCTGTAATCTGAGTGATCATGCCACCCACATAAATATCACTTGTACTTGCATAGCCAACTTGTTTCAAATGATTAGCAGCAAAAGCGGTTGCATTGACTCTCTCCTTGTTGGCCATGCAATGTAAGAAAAACAGCTCTCTCTTTGCAGCCACCCCGGTGCTATCACCCCGTCCAAACAAGGTGTAAGCTAACCCCTTCTGTGCATACTTGAAACAAGGGTTATGAATCCCAGAAGCCTTGCCAGAACTCGGGTTGTAACCATTTTTACCAGTAATGGCTCTCCAGAAATCAACCGCTGAAAAAGTGTCTGGGGGTGCTCCGGGTCTAGATACAAGAAGTCTCAGAATCCCCCCAAGTTCCTCCACAGACAACTCATGGTCCTCATCAAACAACCTGAAAGTCAACTGACCATAAAACTCCATTTCGGAGCCAGTCCACCTGCGTCTCATTTTAAACTCAACAGTGCTAAAAAATTCAAGTGTGATGCATGCAAAAGTCGGTGTTTCGAATTGCATAAATTCTAGCATACCTATATTGTGAAACATTCGATGCACTTCTTCCTTTAATCCTAGCTCATCAAGTGTTGCATCACACATATATCTTGTAGGAATGAGTTTTCGTTGAGCAAGTATCACATACCTTTCATGGTGATCAGGTTCCTCAAACAGGATGCCATGTGCATTCGGGGTGCGTCTCGCGCGTTTCTTTGGTCTGGAAGACGTGGCCACAGCCTTTCCTTTGCTTGCTCTCTTCAGGGGCATAATGGGTACCTACAAAATATCTCAAAACCGAAATCATGAATTAGTAAAAATGGTTACCGTCACTACGTAGAGGATGGAGAGTAGAACAGTTTTTGTGAAAGGGAGATGAGGTTTTATGGAGTGGATAGTGGTGAAAAGTGAAGCTTTAGGTGGTGGAGGCTAGGTTAACAATGGAGGAAGAGATAGTGAGAGTCTTGAAAAACCAGAATAATGAAGGATAAGTGGTGGAGATGAGATATAAGTCAAGTGGGCCCCACCATTAAAAACAACAAAAATTCAAAAATTTCAAAATCCAACCCGTACGAAACAACATGGGTCGTGTGCATCCACACGGGTGCCCGTGTTAATGAACTGTTTTTGTTCTTTTCTTCTTTGGTTCAGGGCCAACAACACGGGTCGTGTGCATCTACATGGGTGCCCGTGTTAATGATCTGTTTTTTCCTTTTGCACATGCCCACTTCTTTGGTTCAGGGCAATCAACACGGGCCGTGTTGATTCACACGGGCGCCCGTGTTGCTGACATGGCTCCCTCAACATTTGAACATTGTTTTGTTGTTTTACTGCACTCGTGTGGTTTCCTTCCATTTGGAGGTGTTTGTGACTTGCCCTTCTAGTTCTCCTCCTCACCTACAACAAAAGTTTAGCACACACAAAGAAAAAGAAAAAACAAAATAAGTTAGAAATCAAACGCGTGGGTTGCCTCCCACGAAGCGCTTCGTTTAACGTTGCATGGCTCGACGGTCGTCCACCTCATTAGGTGAGGCGCACATGGTCAATCAATTCAGATTCTTGGCCTATGTAATAAGGCTTTAACCTCTGACAATTCACCTTGAATATATCCCCCATTGGTTTGATTCTTGATTTCTATCGCTCCGTGGGGAGATACCTTATGCACAACAAATGACCCAGACCATCTAGATTTCAATTTGCCAGGAAACAACTTGAGCCTAGAATTGAACAACAACACCAGTTGTCCTTCCCAGAAGTCTTTCTTAATGATTCTCTGATCATGCCACTTCCTTAATGATTACGAAATTCTTCTAACTCGTGAAGTTGAAGAATTCGGGATTCACCGGCTTTTGCAAGATCACAATTCAAGAACTTGGATGCCCAAAAGGCTCTGTGCTCTAATTCCAGAGGGAGATGACAAGCCTTACCATAAATCAGTTGATAAGGAGACATACCAATTGGGGTTTTGAAGGCGGTTCGGTACGCCCATAGTGCGTCATCTAATTTGATCGCCCAATCTTTTCTTGAAGCACTCACTGTCTTTTCCAAAATCTGTTTTATTTGTCTATTCGACACTTTAACTTTCCCACTCGTTTGAGGATGATACGGAGTGGCAATCTTGTGCTTCACACTATACTTCTTAAATAAGTTCTCCATGAGCTTATTTAAGAAATGTGTCCCTTCATCACTAATAAGTGCCCTTGACACACCAAACCTTGAGAAGATGTTTTGCTTGAGAAAGTTTACCACCACTCTCGCATCATTGGTAGGGAGGGCAATAACTTCCACCCATTTTGAGACGTAGTCCACAGCTACCAGAATATAATTCTTCCCAAATGAGGGTGGAAACCGCCCCATAAAGTCAATCCCCCAAACATCAAATAATTCCACTTCAAGCATGCCCTTTTGGGGCATCTGATTTCTCCTAGAAATATTCCCTGTCCTTTGGCATCTGTCACATTCCTTCACTATGACTTGGGCATCTTTAAACAAAGTGGGCCAGTACAACCCCAACTGGAGGACTTTTGCGGCTGCCCTATCTCCACTAAAATGTCCCCCATAATCTGAATCATGACAAGCTTTTAAGACTTCATTTTGTTCTTCTTCCGGGACACATCGACGAATCAGTCCGTCTACCCTTTTCTTATACAAGAATGGTTCGTCCCACAAATAGAACCTGCAATCATGAAGAAACTTTTTCTTTTTGTTATAATCAAAGTCTTCAGGAATTATGCCACCTACCAGATAGTTTGTGTAATCGGCAAACCATGGAACACCCACCACAACGAGGATTCATTCATCAATAAACTCATCCTTGATTGGGTGTTCTTCTTCAGTCTCTTCTATAGGGGACATTCGAGATAGGTGGTCAGCTACTGTGTTTTCACACCCCTTTTTGTCTTGAATTTCTAGATCAAATTCTTGCAACAACAAAATCCACCTGAGCAGCCTTGGCTTCGAGTCCTGTTTAGAAAAAAGATATCTCAAAGCAGCATGGTCAGTATAAACAATTACCTTTGTTCCCAACAGGTATGACCTGAATTTGTCAAAGGCATACACCACAACCAGTAGCTCCTTCTCTGTGGTTGCATAATTCATCTGAGCTGGATTCAACACATGGCTGGCATAATAGATCACGTGCAGGAGTTTGTCTCTTCTTTTCCCCAAGACTGCCCCTACTGCTATGTCACTCGCATCACACATGATCTCAAAGGGTAGAGACCAGTCAGGCGAGATCACTATAGGAGCGGACACCAATTTATGCTTCAGAGTATCGAAGGCCTCGTTGCACTTTTTGTCAAACAGAAACGGAGTATCCTTCACAAGTAGACTAGTTAATGGTTTGGCGATCTTGGAGAAATCTTTGATGAACCTACGGTAGAATCCCGCATGTCCCAAGAAACTCCGTATACCTTTCTCATTAACGGGATGAGGGAGATTGGCTATCACCTCCACTTTTGCCTTGTCAACTTCAATTCCTTTATGGGAGATTTTATGGCCTAGCACTATCCCTTCTCTCACCATGAAATGACACTTCTCCCAATTCAGGATCAGATTGGTTTGTTGACATCTTTCCAGCACAAGTGACAGATTATACAGACAATTTTCAAAAGAAAATCCAAATACAGAAAAATCATCCATAAATACCTCCATATGTTTCTCAAGCATATCGGCAAATATTGATGTCATGCACCCCTGAAATGTTGTTGGTGCATTACACAATCCAAATGGCATTCTTCTATAAGCAAAGATTCCATACGGACATGTGAACGTCGTTTTCTCTTGATCTTCAGGTGCCACCGCAATTTGGTTGTACCCTGAATACCCATCCAGAAAACAATAGAAATCATGACCTGCCAACCTTTCCAACATCTGATCAATAAAAGGTAAGGGAAAGTGTTCCTTCCTGGTTGCAGTGTTCAGTCTCTTGTAGTCAATGCAGACTCTCCAACCTGTTACTGTCCGAGTGGGGATCAACTCATTTCTCTCATTTTTTATCACAGTTGTTCCTCCCTTCTTCGGTACCACGTGAACTGGACTCACCCACGAACTATCAGATATTGGGTAAATCAATCCCGCATCTAAAAGTTTAACCACTTCCTTGCGAACGACTTCTTTCATAGCTGGGTTAAGTCTCCGTTGAGGTTGAACAACTGGTTTCTGATCATCCTCCATCAAAATCTTGTGCATACACAGTGTTGGGCTGATTCCTTTCAAATCTTCCATTGCCCAACCAATAGCACTCTTGTATTTCTTGAGTACTTTGATAAGCTCTTCTTCTTGAATCTCTCTCAAACCTGAATTGATGATTGCTGGACATTTCTCTTCATTGTCTAAAAAGACATATTTGAGATGTTCTGGTAATTGTTTCAACTCAATCCCCTTTTTATATCTTGCTTTTCTTCTGGAGATACTTTAGGTCGAAGCTCTTCCCACCGTTGTGGTCGAGAATGAATCCAAGGAGGTTGTGCCTTTAACATAGACACCACTTCAGATTCTTTCTCATCTATTCCTTCAGTATCCTCAATGATCGATAAGCTTAACACTCTTTCTAAGGGAAGCTTGGGTGTTGTGATCTGCATAGATTGAGCAAACACTGTATCCAAAACTTGAATATTTTTACTTGCACCTTCGTCATCCTTGAATTTCATAGTATCTCTCACATCAATTTTTAGCTTTTCATCATAGACTTTGAGGGTCATAGTTCCTTCCTCGATATCTATCATGCATCTTCCAGTTTCAAGAAAAGGTCTTCCCAAAATGAGAGGGATTTCCTCGTCTTCCGGCATCTCGATTATCACAAAATCCACCGGGAAAACAAACTTATCAATCTTCACCAGAACATCTGTTGCTATACCATAGGGTCTATTCATAGAATGATCAGCAAACTGTAGTGCCAGGCGAGTGTCTTGCACTTCTCCTAACTCTAGTTTTTTGTAAATCGAAAGGGGCATTAGACTAACACTTGCTCCCAAATCGATTAGTGCTTTCTTGAATGATCTATCTCCAATGGTGCAAGGAATATTGACAGCACCTCTATCTTTTTTCTTCACCGGAATATTTAGGCCCTGCAAAATAGCACTACAAGTTTCAGGTAGCATAACCGGCTCACCCTCAATTGACCTCTTCTTCGATATGATGTCTTTCATGAATTTGGCATATATCGGCATTTGTTCTAAAGCTTCAGCAAAAGGTATGTTGATCTTGAGTTTCTTGAATAGCTCTAAAAACTTCTCAAAAAAAAAAATTCATTGAGATCTTTCTTCTTTGTTCTCGTAGGGAAAGGAAGAATGATCTTTGGTTTTTGTTTCTCTTGCTGGCTTGCCGGTTTCACCACCACTTCTTCAGCTTGTTTTGGCTCTTCTCTAATCTCTAAATCAACTTCCAACAACCCATCCTCTTCAACCTGTTCATCAACTTGTTTTTCATTAGCTTTTCCTTTTCTTGTGACCACTGCTTTAATGTGACTTTGATCACGTGGATTCATAACTGTTCCACTAGGAAGCGTGCCAGGTACCTGGGAACTGGAAGCTAACTGTTGAGCTATTTGACCCATCTGAGTTTCAAGATTTTTTATGGATGATGTAGTGCTCTTCTGATTATTTCGAGTCTCCACTTGGAACTGGATGTTGTGAGTTGTCATCTTTTCAATTGCAATCTCCCAATCTGCCTTCTTTAGGACTTGTTGTTGCTGTTGCTGATATTAGTTTTGATATTGGCCTTGTACTTACTGTTGCACATTCCCTTTCTAATCTCTCCATGCAAAGTTGGGATGATTCTTCCACCCCGGATTGTATGTGTTGGAGTAGGGATTATTTTGCTTTAAAAACTTGATATCTTCTATCTGTTATGGTGTTGCAAAGCAATGAACAGTACTGTGTGGTCCATTACAGATGCCACACATATCGTTTGGTGCCTGTTGTACTTGAGCCACTTTTTGAGCACCTATGTTTAGTGCCTTCAACCTTTTCTCCACAGCAACTGCTTCTTTAATTTTTACCTGTTTGTTTGTTTCAAGCTTCAAATCAATTACTGCAAATTTGCTTGACACCCTATCATACAACTCCAGATGCTCATTTGAGGCAATTGCTTCAATTATCTTCTTCATACTGATGGCTATTGCAAAGATAGCTGAGCCACCAGCTGCTGAGTCAAGGATTTGTCTCGTTTGAATTCGAAGACCATTAACAAACATTTGCATCTGTTCAGTTTCATCCATGTTGTGAGTAGGACAAGCCACTAGAATTCTCTTGAATCTTTTATAGGCATCTCCTAGTGACTCACCCTCCTTCTGCTTGAAATTTAGGATCTCGTATCTTTTTCTCAGTGACACTGATGTAGGAAAATATTCATCCAAGAATGTTGTTTCCATCTCCTCCCATGTAGTGATACTGTCAGCAGGCAAGGAATATAACCATTTTTCGGCTTCATCGGCTAAAGTGAAAGGGAACATACGAAGCCTCATTGCTTCTTCGTTATGTCCAGGCATTTTCAGCGTTGTGCTCATAGTTAAAAACCTTTGGAGATGCTTGTTGGCATCTTCATTCACTCTTCCAGAAAAGGACCGCCTTTCGAGTTGATTAATTGTGCTGGGATGTAGCTGGAATTGTTCTACATTTACCGGTTGGTTTACAATTGTCATACGACCACCCGGAGTGTTGGTTCCGCCATAGTCACCGAGAAGTCTCTCTGGTGGTGGTGGATTTGCAGCCATGACCTCAGGAATTGTTTCTGCGTCTGAATCTGAATTTTCTGGGTGCACTGAAACAACTTCCTCCTCCGCTTTCTCTGCTAATTCCAGTTTTTCTCACTTAGCTTGTCTCC
The DNA here is from genome assembly GCF_024323335.1 of Lathyrus oleraceus. Classification (NCBI taxonomy): domain Eukaryota; kingdom Viridiplantae; phylum Streptophyta; class Magnoliopsida; order Fabales; family Fabaceae; genus Lathyrus; species Lathyrus oleraceus. The sequence goes on along the minus strand of NC_066581.1, from coordinate 52,052,881 downwards.
GTCTAGCGCGAAGAGTTCTTTCTGGATCTGCATCAAAAGAAAAATCCGTTGAGGCCTTACCTCGCATAAACAAGATAGACAAATATTAGAATTGAATAACCAGATTGTCACAGATAAAATTTTGGTTGACGAGCAACAAAATTTCAATAGAATAAAAATTAAAATAGGTATTTTGGCAATCCCCGGCAACGGCGCCAAAAAATTGATCGGAAAAATAGCGAGTGTACTATTTTTACCGATGTAGTAATAAGGAGTTTTATTCCCAAGTATTGATCTCAGGGATTGCGTAGGAAATACTTATTTTTCTTATGATTCTATTTGAACAAAAACACAATGGGTTGGTTGGTTTTGAGAATTTATAACGATAAACACAAAAAGATAGTAAAGAATAATTGATTAATATAAAACATGCTAGGGTGAGTGGTTGCTTTAACCAGTTATGAATTCAAGTCAAGATTTCCTCAATACACATGAAACATTCAATTACCTAACCTCAGAATGTTCTTCCTTAAGTCCTTAAAGAAGAAGCTATTAAACTACCAATTCTTACTCAAATGTCCAATCAACTAATCATTGGTTTTAATCATAAACAATATCAAGGTTTAAGATGATTTACAAAAGTTCCTAGTCCTAGGTGATGCAATTATAAACCCAATTGTGTGAAAACCCTAACAATTACAATCCTGTTATTGATAGTCATAGATCTAATTGTATTCGTCCGATACAAAAGCATAATAACATCACACAATTGAATTGAAATACGTAACATAGTAATAAGGAAATCCATGGTTAAAATTCACAACATCAAATCAAGTCAGGACCACCCCCTAGCATTGGGGGGTTTAGCCTCTCATAGTATTCAAAGAAATCATAGTATGGAAATTAAACATTACAAAGAATTAGGAGATTTTGATCTTCAATGGTTGATACCCTTGAATCTCGTCGTCTTCAAATCCTCCGTAGTAGCTATCTTCTCCAGTGTAATGTTTTTCTCGTACGTCAAAAAGTCCCCTTCTCTTTTTCTCCCAAGTCTTCTAATAGCCTCAGATGGTTTTTCTCCCAGCAAAAAGTCCAAAATACCCTTCATTAACAGGGCAGATCCACACAACATGAAGTAGAATTTCTCAGTCGCGCCCATCAACACGGGCCGTGTGGATTCACACGGGTGCCCGTGTTATTCTTCAAAAGTTATAATTTTTGAGCAAGCTACAAAGGCATCAACACGGGCCGTGTGGATTCACACGGGTGCCCGTGTTAACCCTCTGTTTTACCTCTTTGAGTGTTCTTTTCCTGGCAAACAACACGGGCCGTGTTGATGTACACGGGAGCCCGTGTTGACCTGCTGTATCTTCATATTTTGGCCTTCTGGAGTGTCCAACAATCAGCTATTAGTCCTTTTTAACCTATGCAACATCCTGCAACAATAACACTACCAAATCGAAGCATAAAAGAGACTTTTTGACACTAACATGTAACAAAATGCAATGCAATAATAAACTAACAAAACATGTTAAATTACTTTAAAACAACTAAAAACAACCACAAATCTTACCAAAATGATGAAAATATGTCGGATAAAAGGTGGGAATTCAATGGAAATGGTGACCGATCAGTAATCAATATGTACACTCATGATTAAAACCTTTTGAAACCGTCTAATGGCTCTGGACCGTGCCACATCTTTGCCGGAGCAAAGCGTCGAGGGTCTTCTCAAGCGACCTTGGTCAGACTGGTCCATTCATCACCACATCATAAATGAAAAAGGAGGACATGATCTGAAAGAAAAAATGGCGTAGAGCACAAATCTTATCTCAATTCTAACTAACTCCACATATATAGAAAGATATGAGGAGTTGAATTTTGAGGTGTGTCAATTGAGTTGCTTCAATTTGACCTCTAAGCAACTCAATCTTCTTGCCTTCATTGGTAGGACTTCAAACAACCAAAGATCCAAGAGAATTGAGTGGAATTGAGAGAGAATCGAAGAGATGAAATTTTCTGGAAAATACCTTCAATGCAGGCCTGGATTCACTTGTTCTTGCTTTGGCTCGTGCTTGATCTTGCTCAGGATGCTTGCAGAAGTAGCTTAGAATGCACAAAAGGTCTTGGATCCCTGGAGTTTTGAATCTCAAAACAGTGAGATTCAAACTCAATTTCCAAAGAAATTCTCAGGATTATCCTCTCAAATGGAAGGGTTTGGTGTTTGGGATCAAAGCTGGCGCGAAGGGGTCCTCAATTCTGAGCATATGGAGCCTTATTTATAGCTGGATCATGTGATATTTGCACCTTCCAAATGAGTTTCCAAAATTGGCAATGAGTGATGCATGTGTACATGGGCGTGTACAAGCCCATGAGATCATTCCATTTGATCCAAAATTGAGTGTGAGTAAGTCTGAAATCAACTTGGAATGCAAGGCAAATGTATATGGAAGCTTGAAGTTTGATCTTTGCCAAATGATGATGCAATGTTCCGGCCATGCGCAACCCTAACAAATCTTATCCAAAATGGATGAAATTGGACTTTTTGGAAAGGTTAGATCAAGAGGAACAACTTTCATGTTAAACACTTTTACATTTGAAGCTTGTATCATGATGAATTTTGAGGTGGAAGTTTGGAAATTTCAACATATCAAAAAAAATTCTAAGTGTCAAGCCATATGTTCACTTATTCCACCTTGGCTAACTTTTTATGTTAGCTTCAAATGAGAAACGTGTCTTCACAAAACTTGCAGATATTTCAAATACCTTCAAAATGGTCACCAATTTCATGTCATTTAGATTTGGGATGATAGAGTTATGCATTTTTGAAGTTTGGAAAAATCACTTACTCAATGGTATAGGTCAAAAGTGACCTATAATGTAAGCTCATATCACATGATCATAAAAGTTGAATTAGCTCTCACTCCAAACATAAACGTTGAAGTATACATCTTGAATTTTATTTTGAAACTGGGAAATATTTCATATCATAAAAATTGAGCAAGTTATAGCCTTGGGAAGTTGACTTTCAAATTAGGGTTTAGACAAAATGACCTATAATGTTTCAACATAGAAAATGATTTTACAAGCAAAACTAGCTCTAGGTCTCAGCATGAAAGTTGTTTGGAATGTAATTTAGAGTAACTTTTCTCTTGGAATCAGTTTCATATGGTGAAAATTATAGGAGATAGGGTCTAGGGAGACCCAGTTTTGATCAGATGAATTCATCTGGCCAACCACCATCAACCAACTTGCTAACCTTCAATTATATTGACTTTCTTGGCTCATGGTAGATCACATATGCATAAGATGATTAATTTTGAAGTGTCCCTTGAGAAATTTGATCAGATGGCAAGATAGCTTGTTTGAGAACTTACTCAAGATACCTAGTCAAACTAGGGTTTCCAAGGCAAATCACCCTCAAACTCTTGAAGAAAACTTGATCAATATAACATGTGGGAATCAATGAAACTCATATATGATACAATCACAAAGTTCTTGTTGATCTCTCCCAAAATAAACCCAATGAAAGAGGGGTAAGGAGGATGCCAAGGTATGATCCCAATGCTAATGCTTATGATGAAATTGCATGAGGGATCTTAGGGTCAAAATTGGGGTCTTACAAGAGCTCAACCAATAAGTGATCCATAATGTCTCTAAGGAATCATATATGAGTCCCTATGATCTTTACATGTTATTTTGATCAAGAATTCTTCAATTTGGAATTGGTTTGCCTTGGAAACACCAATTCATCTAGGTATCTTGTGTAACTTCTTCAACAAGCTTCTTCACCAATTAATCAAAAACTTCAAGGGACACTTCAAATTTCATAATTATATGCATATATTATCTCCCATGAGTCTCAAAAGTCAAGAGAATTGTAAGTTAGCAAGGTGGTTGATGGTGGTTGACCAGAGGAATTCATCTGATCAAAACTGGGGTCCCCTAGACCATATCTCCTACAATTTTCATCATATGAAAATGGTTCCAAGATTAAAGTTACTTTACATGATATTCCAAACAACTTTCATCTTGAGGTCTAGAGCTAGTTTTGTTTGGAAAGTCATTTTTTATGTTGAAAGATTATAGGTCATTTTGTCTAAACCCTAATTTGGAGGTCAACTTCCGAAGGCCATAACTTGCTCATTCCTTATGAGATGAAAGCTTTCCAATTTGCACAATCAAATTCAAGGTGTCTAATTCAACTTTTATGTTTGGAGGAAGAGCTAATTCAACTTTTATGAGCATGTGATATGAGGATACATTATAGGTCATTTTGGACCAAGACCATTGAACAAGTGATTTTCCTCAACTTCAAAAATGCATAACTCATTCATCTCAAATCTAAATAAGGTCATATTTGTGACCATTTTTAAGGATTTTGAAATAGCTACAACTTTTATAAAGACACTTTTCTCATTTGAAGCTAACATAAAAAGTTAGCCAAGGTGGAATAAGTGAACATATGGCTTGACACTTAGAATATTTTTTGGTATGTTTAAATTTCCAAACTCCCACCTCAAAATTCATCATGATACAAGCTTCAAATGGAAAATTGTTCAACATAAGAGTTGTTCCTCTTGATCTAACCTTTCGAAAGAGTCCAAATTCATCTATTTTGGACATGGTTTGAGTGGTATGCGCATGGCTTGACCATGGCATCATCATTTGGCAAGAATCAACTTCAAGCAGCTGCACACTTTTGCCTTGCATTCCAATTCACTTTCAGACTCAATTACATGTATTATGGACTTAATTGAGTAGCTTCATGGGCCTGTACACGTCCATGCAAGCATGCATCACTCAATTGCCAAATTTGGAAACAATTTTGAAAGGTGGAAATATCACTTGCTTCAGCTATAAATAAGGGTCCCTTGCATCAGAATTACAGACCCTTGTGCGCCAGCTTTGCCTCCAACACTTCAAACCCTCACCATTGAAAGGAAAACCTGAGAATTTTCTTTTGAAATTTGAGTTTGAATCTCACTGTTTGGGGATTCAAAACTCCAGGGATCCAAAGCTTTGTTTCAATCCTAAGCCACTTCTGCAAGCTTCCTGAGCAAGATCAAACAAGAAATAAAGCAAAAGAGATCAAGTTCTACACAACATTGAAGGTATTTTCCAGATTTTTTCTTCTGTTCAATTCTCTCTTAATTCTCATCAATTCTCTTGGATCCTTGGTTGTCTGAAGTCCTACCAATGTAGGAAAGAAGATTGAGTTGCTTTGAGGTCAAATCGAAGCAACTCAGTTCATGTACCTCAAATTTCAACTCCATGTATCTCTCAATATACTTGGAGTTAGGATGAATTGAGGCCAGATTCATGATCAGTGCCATATTTAGTTTAAAATTATGTCCTTCTTTTTCATTTTTGTGATGGTGATGAGAGAACCATTCCCTCTCCCTCTTCATCTCATTCTCCTTCTTTATCCATTCATGTCATGGACCTATGATATCTTTATATCCTAAGGCTAGTTTATTGCAAAATCAACATAAGTATGGATGAGATTAGGTCCCTCACTTTGCATATTCTTTTTGTGTGTGGCATGTTTCATGAGCATAGTTCATCATAGTATGTCTCTAACATGTATTAACACCAAAATTCTATTGCCCGGTCTCAAATAGTTGTGACGTCTACATAAGTCCAATTACGATTGCTTAACATAGCGCTACATTTGTGACACAAAAGGCATAGCATTCTAGTTAGTGAGATTGTAAGTCTCCCCTCTTTCATGGTATTGTATGGAAACTTTTCTTTTTTCCTTCCTTTGGAAGATGTCTTGGTTCAAGGATCCATGCTTGTGATAAGTGGGTTGAGTGTTCTCCAAAGAATGACTTCAATAAAAACAATGCAAAAGCAATACTAACATTTAATTTCAAGTTATTTACTTTTAATGCACTTTAATTTTTAAGCTTGATCCATTTTGCCATTATTCATACCATTCAAGTTATTTACTTTAATGTCATTTTCCCTTTGTCCACTTGGACCATATTTTGTGATATATTGTGTTTGTATATACTTGTGTCTTTGTGTGGTCCTTTGACCTTAATGTACCTAATAAGAACAAAAAACCCTAAAAAACATTTTGTGTGGACTATTGGTTTGATCTGAGACAATTGGACTTAGAATTTAGGCAACACTCCCTATGCAAAGGACTTGGCCAATGCCAACTTTCATGAAACCAAGTGCTTGTGAAGTGAACATTCATCTGATACAACATTGAAGATCCATTTGAGTTCATCTGCAACATGATCATTGTGAAGCTGTTATTTTGAACCTATGTCTAAAGCCATCTTTGGAGTCATTTGATACATGGGAAATCTTGAAGAAGATCATGAGGTTTCTAAGCTTGGATGTGGCTATCTTTATTTGATGCCTTGCTCTTCAACTTGCTATTTATACATTGATTGTTGCTTGATTCTAAAGTCCAAGGGAAATTTGGGTTTCTATATGACATTCTTGTCTATTGGATTGCAGCCCATTGGTCAGATCTTTTCAACTCTCAACTTTTAAATTTATGCTTAGGATTAGTCTCTTCATCTCCTCCCCATTTTATTAATTTCAAAATCTCCCCCCTTTTTTACAACCTTATTTGCTTGTGCTTGTTTTCTAAACTTAGACCATATTGCAAATTAGAAACTTTGGCCTTATGCCATTGCATTTTCAAACTTATTTTCTTAAATAAACTTATAAATAAACTTAACTATACTTGACTTAAGATTTTCAAAAGACAAAAATAACTAACACTCATTCAAACCATTTTAGGCCTCTTGTGCCTTTGTTAAATTTAAATTTTTGTTAAAAGCAATGCACTCACTTTGAAATTGATACCACGAACTACGAGGTTTTGATCCCTCATTTTATGTTGGTACGTAGGCACAAGTCCGAAGGTCTTGTCAAACACAAAAATATAATTAATGAATTCTTTTCTCATCCATCCACTTTATTTATTGCAAACATCATTTTGTACAAAAACACATATGCACACAAGAAAGGGCTCCCTAGGAGTACCTAGGACACTTTGGGTGCTAACACCTTCCCTCTGTGTAACCAACCCCCTTACCTGTAATCTCTGGCATTTTATTAGTTTTGATTTAAAAACTTCTTATCTTTTGGGGTTTTGTTCGTGCTTTTCCCTTTTCCCTTGGAAACAATAAAAGTGCGATGGCGACTCTAGTTTAATTGATGTCTAGCTTATCCGTAGCCCGATGGTCATGAATTTACCGTTATAGGTCCCTATCTAAAACCCTAGATCATACCTAGTGATATCCCTATGTGGAAAGAAATCAGTGTTGTCCTCCATCCATACCTCAAACTTTTGAGTCTATGTGCCTGGATGTCGTCCATTCACTAATTCACTCATACATCAAAACGAAATTTGCATGCATCTACGCATCATTTTGCATATCATTTTCCAAACCATAACCAAGAAGCTCATCCATCCTTTGTCCATAATCCACAATTGATTTCCCGACACTCATATTAGATTTGAAAGATCATGGAGCAAAACCAATTTGCGTCAAAGGCGGATGTTGATGTGATCAAGAATCAGTTGGACTAACTTGTGGAAGCTATGACAGCCTTGGCAAGGAGAGAGGACAACATTCAACGGACGATAGTCATTGAGAATGCTATTCCACCTCAAGTGAACAATCTTGCTCAAACTCAGCCGGTGCAAATCCCTGTCGAGGACCAGATTATACAAGAGCATCCCATTGTTCGAGACAGACACTCCTCTTATGATGCTATTGAGTATCATAGTTTCGTAGTCTCTGCACAAAATTCCCAAGGGGAAGTCCCGGTGACGAAACCCAAATATCCACGACATGTGGAGGTTGCTGAAATATTTCAGGTGTTAGAAGAGAAGCTTAAAGCTATAGAAGGGCAAGATGCTTTCGGTCTGAATACTTCAGACATGTGTTTAGTGCTTGGCCTAATAATGCCTTCAAAGTTCAAGGCACCGGATTTCGAAAAGTATAGAGGGGATAGTTGTCCAAAGAAACATTTGGTGATGTTTTGTAGAAAATTTACTTCTTATGCTCACAGTGATAAGCTGATGATTCACTGTTTTCAGGACAGTCTGAGTGGGGAATCATTGAGTTGGTACATGCAGCTAGAAAAGTGCCACATCCAATCATGGTTAGACCTGGCTAACGCCTTTTTAAAGCAGTACACATACAATTTGGACATGGCTCCCAGTCGCACGCAGTTGCAAGGTTTATCTAAAGAGAGCAACGAATCCTTTAGAGGATATGCCCAAAGATGGAGAGAATTAGCTGCTCAAGTTCAACCACCACTTCTGGAGAAAGAATTGGTTGACTTATTCATGGATACCTTGCAAGTTCCGTACTATGAAAAGATGATAGGAAGTACTTCACCTGATTTTTCACGTCTGGTGTCAGCTGGAATACGCATCGAGGGCATGCTCAAAAGTGGAAAGATCTAAGACGTCTCAAACATCCAGGCTAGTGAAAATGAATCTCTTGTCAGTTCCCAAGAGGAAGAGGAGATGGAAATTAATGCAATATGGGAAGCTTCACTAGCTCCATATCAGACGCCATTCTCTCCACAAGGCCAATCCCCTTGTGAAAACCGAGGATCTCCTTGGCATCAACGACAAGCTCCGCATCAGCAGCGTCAACACACTCGACAAAGGCCAAGGAAGCCAGTAAGGCATTTTGATCCACTTCCAATGTCGTACAGTCCATTACTTCCGTATTTGATCAAAGATGGATTGATAGTACCGAAGGAACTGCGTCCAGTGATTCCTCCATACCCACCAGGCTTTGACGTCAACGCCCGATGTGACTTCCATGCTGGGGCACAGGGGAATTCAACTGAAGATTGTAAAATGCTGAAAAGTCAGGTACAAAAGTTGCTTGACTCCAAGATGTTCTCATTTGCGCCTCGAGGTCTTCAAATCAACAATAATCCTTCACCTGGTCATGAGGGTCCATCAGTGCATGCTATTCCTCATAAGTGATCTCGACGAGCAACTATGAAGAATGTTGGCCCGACAACAAAGAGAAAGAGGATAGCCTAGTTCCTCAACACTGGAAATCCTTAGATCACATCAGTACTTTGCCTTTGTAGTTTCTTTGTTGTTAAGTGCTACTTGTTTTTAAAACATTATTGTTTATAAATGTTAGTGTTAATAAAATGAGCATTCATGTTTTGAACGAATCCATTTGTATTCATGTATATTTTCTTGTTTATTTTCCAAAATCACAAAAAATAATCTTCCCATTTGCCTTATTAAACTGTTGTTTAGCGAATATTGGAGGGAGGATGATGAAAACAAGATACCCATAATTACTGATTGTATGCTTTCGGATAAAACCTTGTTGATGATGTACAAGCATTGTTTCAAATCCCCAAACACTAGAGAGATAAGGAGTTAATCCCTAGTTAACCACTTTGAGCCTAGAAGTAGGTGTTTCTTTCGGATCTGAAAACCCTTACGCTTAACCAGGGGCAGGGTAGTGTTCAGATGATTCAACTATGCATTCGGATTATAAGACGAAGTATCCCGTCTAGGGATCAACCACGCGATGCTCTTCGCACACGTCCCGAAGTGTCGAATCCAAAAGCTATGATGATGGTTCTTCAATGACCAATGACTTGGCAGTCCCAACCCTTTGAAAAAAATCTAAAAAAAGGGAAAAGCAAAAACCCACTAAATCAGACTCCCAAAGGGGTAACTTAGGAAAAAATTAGGGTAATCCCGGTGGACCAAAAATTTCAAAAGAGTGGTCCAGGAAAAAATTAGGAAGAAACAAAAAGAAAGAACCGAAAAGAGATCATTAAATCCTCAATAAAGACAAAGCTAAATAAGGTGACTTCCATTTCAAGCGAACCTTGAATCATCATCTTCATTCTAACATCGTCAAATTCTCTTGGAAGACGAATGTGTATGTTGAATCAGCTGGACGTAGGACTAGAGAACATCATGAAGAAGGGGTGGGTTAAAATCAAATTTGAGCCTTATATCCTTTGTTTCAATAACCGTGAACCAAACCACGTTACAACCCTCAAAAGACCTAATTGAAGCAGGGTTTGTTCTGAAAAGCATACTACAACAAGGTTGCGTAAACTGACTCCTAGATATTTTACTAATCTTTTGTGTTGATATCATGTTTTCAATGCATATTTCACGTTAGCCAAATCAGCATTACGTTTGGACTAATGGTCCATTTGTCACTTGTCACCACAATCATTTCAAATAAATGATTCTTTTTAAAACTTGCATGAATGTCACATTAAAATTACCATTGTTAAATGAACAATTTTAACTGCAAGTTAGTGCTTGATATCAAGGAGATTCCAAAGATCAGTCAGAGAGTGTAGCACCTCAAATTTGCACCTCCCATTTGTACATACATTTTCATTTTAGGTCATTAACATTGCATTGTTCATTTGCATAGTCCATCACATGTCATCAGTCAGACTGGTTAGGAGATTCAGTTGTGCAAGCAAGCAAGTGCATTTTCCATGGGATCAAAGCCCTAGGGTTGGTTCAATGAGTTCATGTGACCCAAGGATCATTTTGAAGTGATTTGGTCAAGAATTGGATGTTCAAAGCTCATCAGTCAATGATCAATTCATCTGAAACCCTAGAAAGTCAACAAAAGTCAACTGTCAGTTCAACCATGGATTTGAAGGTGGGAGATGGTTGGAGATGCCTCATTCATGTCCATACAAGTCTCATTTGACATTTCAAACATCAACATTGAAGAATTTGAAGCCAGATCAAAACTTTCCAAAAATAGTAAGTGACCTGTAATTTGGATTTGCCAAAAATGGAAAGGTTTTCTACTCAAGATTACATCATCAAGAAAGCTTCAAATGAAATTTTGTCCAACATGAAAGTTTAATATCTTTCTCTCCCATTTCCAAAAAGTCCAAGATCATGGATTTCTCATGTATGGTTGAGGAGATATGGATCAATCTTGGCCAAGTGTGACTTGAACTTCAAACATGCATAACTTTCAAACCAAATGTCCAAATGGAGTGGTTCTTTTTGCAACATTCATATTTTGACCTCTACTATCCAAACCATACATCACTTTCCATGCATTCTCATCACATAATTTTTTGAAAAATCACTTGATTTTGGAGGGAAAAATTCAAGTTTGAATTCGGTTCATTGTTTGATCATTCTAGCATTGCCATTGGCTTCCAAATGACATTTTAAGTAAAATTCAAGCTGAACCCGTGTACTGTTCCATTCACTTTCCATGCATAAGGGTGAAATGGCAAATTTTCATTTACACTCTTATTTCCCTAATCCAATTACCAATGGCTTAAGTATGATTAAGAACATGATTAGGAGGGAGTATAAAGTCTAAAGCATAACTGTTTCTGAATAATCACAATCAGAATTTTTAGATCTAGAAAAAATCACAAAGTTTTCTCTCACTTTTTTCTCTCGATTTCTTCACATACATTGCACTTTTCTTGATCAATTCTTCACTTGGAAGCATACTTGAGCAAGATCGAAGCTAGAACCAAAGGAATTCGTGCAGTTGGAAGCATCTTAAAGCTTGAAGTTCATCCATGGCAGTTGCAAATTCTGGAAGAATCGTGTACGTCTAAGCCTCAAGTCTTCATCCATTCATCCATACAAGTGATTTGGAGGATCTGTTTAAGCATCATAAGGCCTGGATCTGCTGAATTCCAAAGCTGCTTCTCCAAGAGGTTAGAAATCGACTGTCTCAATTCTTGAAATGATTAGGATGTTGTTATAGATCTTTGAACGCTGGTGAAAATGAGCTTCGAATCACAAAATTCCATGTAGAATTGAACTAGTTATAGTGATTTAAAGTTGATGTGTGAATCTTCATTGCTTCGATCCATGCATATGTGATGTGTTTTTGATGAAATAATCGTGGATTTATGATGCCTGATGAATGATCTTTACAATGATGTGCTTGATTTGCAATTCTGGACATGTTGAGATTTTTCTGGAAATTTGAGGATGAAGATCTTCAAGATCTTCATCATGTTCATAGTCACCTGCATATTTCCTGCGGATTTCACTAGGACCTTCATACGTTACCTGCGAAATTAGTTGCCAGTTCATAGGATTTCCTGCGGATTTCAAATTCCAGCGCCTTGCATGTTTTATCCTAGGGTTTGAATGTTGTTGGTCCACGTTGCAGCTTGGCGCGCTCAGCTTTTGAAATTGGCTCCCCTTCGATTCCCAGCCAATGCAATATTTCAAATGTCATTTCATTTTATTTGTTTTCCCTCCATGCCATTCCATATGCTTCTCATGCATTTTTTTTGTTTTTTCTTTCACTTCCGAAATTCATAAATAATTGAAAAATGCTCCAAAAATGATGAGACTTTTTGCATTAGATCACATTTTCTCTCTAGTTTTGTTTGATTATTTTTCCCTAAAATGTGCTTGGCTGGAAAATTATTTTGCCTAGGGTTTGTGAACATGTATGCATCTTGTACCTTGCCTTGATCATACATTTGTGAAATGCTCAATTTTAATCCAATGCTCATGAAATTTGACATGTTGAAACTAGACATCTTGATTGAAATTATGGTGTTGAGTTTGTATTTTTATCATATGCCATTGCTGTTTTATGATCATGTTAAGGTAGGTGTGACAAGTTGTGTCACACCTTGTGATGTCCAACTTGATTAATTGATTTGCCATGCCAGATGAATTCCAATTGATGTGATTTTTTGTATGATGCTTCTTGCGGATGTTGTGTTGGATCAAGATTTTTGCTGGAATTTTTGGATTGATTTCTGATTTGATTGAGATTTTTCTTTCTGGATGGTCATGTTTGAGCTTTTGAATTGCATTAATTTTCATTTGTTTGTGAAATGCTTGTGCTTTATCCTATGAATGTGAAATTTTGCACACTATTTCTAGACATGTTAAAGGTTGTTTTGGCTTTGGATTGAGGTATTTATCAATTACCATTCCTGTTTTAGGCTTGTGCTAAGTTGGTGTACCAAGTTATGTCACATGTGTGCTTGTTATGTTTTCCTTGGCTTATGCAATTTGATTACCATGCCTAATGTTTCCCAATTGCGCTAATTTTTTGTGTGTTGATCATGTTGTATGTTCTGTTTACCCATGAATTTTATTGAGATTAATTGAATCATTTTTGAATTAATGTGCATTTGTTCATTATGTTGTCACAATGTGATCACAATTTGCATACCTTTCCATATTTGGTTCATGAAATGAATTTGGTGAATGATAATGATATGAGACCTTTTGGATTGTATTCTTAATTGATTGAGCTTGATTCATGTTGAATTTCATGTTCTGTTTTGGATTTTTTCTCCATCTTTGACCCTAGGCCTTGACCTAGTGGTTTGTGACTCACAGTTGAGCTTTGATTTCAGGTCAAGAAGCACATTGCTATGATGGGATTGATTCACTCTCTTGAGATTGACTAATTGGTTAATGTTGAATAACCTTGATTTGTTTTGTAGGTTTATGTTAGCTCATTTGAGTTTGAGCTTGTGCCTTGCAGATTGTTGCATTGCTTGTTTGACTGTGTACTGTTGACTGTTGGTTGTCTGTTTGACTTTTTGACTTGTATACTGATTGAGTTAGATTTTTTTCAGGTACATAAGTTGCTTGAGTTCTTTTGAACTTGCTTTTGCTTTGCTTGGTTGCTTAACCATTTGAGGTATAACTCTCTGACTTCATGTAGTCTGGAAGACCTGTCCTGTTACTTGGGCAGGAACCTGTCTGAAGCCCTCCTTAAGAGGCAATGCTTGTGTTTGTTTATTTTTGTGCCAAGCAGGAAAAGTCCTTTGATAAGGCAATTGGCAGATAAAAGAGATGTGTAATCCATCTCCTTTTATTCAGTGTGTCATCCACTTTGCTCACACCTTGTGTTGATGCATTGTGGACAATAACCCAAGATCTTTGTTGTGTCAATCATATGTGGATAGAAGAGTTCCAACTTTCTGAACTCCCACACCTTCTATTTGAGTCAAGCTCTCCCAGGCCAGGGATAAGAGCTGTGAGGTCTTATCCTCACTTCCCATTTCATCTGCTTCACCCTAACTCTCAATGTTAGGGTTAAGAGCTAACCACACCCGATTCCAGTTGGCTTGTGTTTCACAGCCTAACCTTGTGTGAGCCCACTTTGTTTGTATATAATGTGTGCTATTTGTGTGTATGTTTGCTTTGCTTGTGCTGTTTAGGATAGCTTGCTCCCTGTGCAAGTTAGATAGAAACCTTAACCTAGGACCATGGTGAATTTGCATGATAACTATTAGGCTCGAGTTAGTCTCCCTTCTAGTATGTCATTGCCCAGTCTCTGGTTAGGCTAGTCCTTTTTCCCTGCGTAGGGGAACTACGTCGCCCTGATCCTCATACCAGATGAGGTACGTAGGCAGGAGATGAGCTGATCTCTCCGGGCGCCCTTTTTCTTTTTCAACCCCTTTGTGTGCGTTTGGAGTCTGACATAAGTCCAGCGATTGGCAGTCGGTTTCCTGTGTCTTGTTTGCTTGTTGGAGTCTGACGTAAGTCCAGCGATTGGCAGTTGGTTTCCTGTGTGTGTGTTTGTTGGTTCGGAGTTTGATGTAAGTCCAGCGATTGGCATTCGGTTTCCAGGTTTGCCTGTTTGTGTGGAGTCTGACGTAAGTCCAGCGATTGGCAGTCGGTTTCCTGTGTGGGTTTTGTTTGGCGTGCGTTAGCCGAGCTACGAGTGCTCTGATTCTTCTTTGGTTAGAGAAGATACGTATGCATAGGATGCGACATCCTAGCGAGCACGTTTTCCCCTATCCCGAACTACGTCGACTCTGATGTCTGTGCTTGACAGACTACGTAGGCCCAGGATGCGATATCCTGCCGAGTTAGTTTCTTTTGTTTTTCTGTTTCTCCTTTCAGCCTGTGTGTGTTTGATGTTTGAGAAGTGTTTAGAAACCCTTATCCTTCCTTTTGTGCGTGGATCCCGTCGAGTACGACGGATACGTAGGGGTGCTAATACCTTCCCTTCGCATAACCGACTCCCGATCCCATCTTTCTCTGGTCGCGAGACCATGTTCTTTCCAGGTTTACTTCGAGCATTTCCTTTCCCTCTTTTGGGATAAATAACGCACGGTGGAGGCTCTGTTGTTTCGTTTTCCCGCTGGTTTTTTGCGTAATGCGACAGCTGGCGACTCCGCTGGGGATAAAATTAGAAGTTGACCTCTTGCTGGTCCATCTTCCCTAAGCGAGTCTCTCCTAGCGCTCTCTAGGATAGGGTTTAGGTTGCTTGAGTTGCTCTATTTATTGCATTTATGATTATTATGTGGTGTATATATTTGCATAAATGTTTGCATGCATCATACTATCATGGTGTTGTCTTCCTGTACAGGTTGTTCCTCTGATTTGGGGTGGGTGTTCTGAGCGAGGCCCAATACCCAAGCCTGAGTATACACCTAGGATTAGCGTGGTCTCATGTTTCTTCACATGTTGTACGATATGATGAGGAGACGTGTCACCACAGCCGGACGAGGTTCATTTGAGAGAGTCCTTTCGGGTGGAGTTATTCCACTTAGGTTGGGTCACCTCATCTGAGCTGTTGACTTCGGTGACCGTTCTTTCCCGGATCTTTGGTTTAGATGATCTCAAGAGAGCTGCAACGGCACACCCGAAAGGGCAAACCCATTGAGTATCTTTGCCCGATTGTCAAAACCATTATCCGCCTTAGGATGACCTTGTTAGAACTCGCCTGTTTGGGGAGGGTTTGATTCTTGCAAGTACAGGTTCCGTCAGTGATTCTGTGATGATGACTATGGTTCAGTTGAATTTATGGGTCCTTATTTCTGGACGCCGAAGGTTTGACCTTGGTATTTATCAGAGGGTTCCGTTTATTTCGGATCCCTGGGCTGAATTTGAGGGCACTTGTTCAGAGGATCTAGTTGTCATCCGTTCAGTGGATTTCCTCGATGATAGCGATATATTCCCCGGTCCCGTTTATTTCGGAACTTCCCAAGTTGGATTTATGGTTAATCGGGCCCTCAGATGATTGTAATCAGTTCAGAGACTGGTCCAGTACAGTTGATCCTTAGATGACTTGGAAGATGGCACAGTGACCTGCCTGCATGCATTTTGCATCATTCCCATTTCGCATCCATTTGCATTTAACCCATGTTTATCCGTACTCAGGGTCCATTTTTGATTAAGATTCTGGTCGAGAGACATCTGGGTGTCAGAATGTTATTGCTAAAATATTATTTGTCCCAATGAAGCTAGAATCAAAGGACAATGCCTCATACGGATAGACATTGCATGGGTGAGTCATACTAACCTGTCTGCTGTTTTGTAGGTGTCAGTATCTAACCGGTGCGCATAGCTCTTCCATTCAGATATTTGGCCAGACTCAACAAATCCAAGCTGATGGATCCGCCCAACGCCGACATTCTCGAATTGAAAGAGATGATGAGAGAGATGTTCAAAGTCGTGCAAGGGCTTGCCTTGGGGCAGAAGGCAATTGTTGAGAGGTTGGAGAGGATTGAAAGATGGCTGATAAAGGAGAAAGTTCAGGGAAAGGCTCCGTCATCCGTAGTAAAGAAGCCCTCTGGCAATGGTCAGCTCAAGAAGGAGATTGAACCAGGTGGTGTGCAGGCCAAGAAAGAACGCAGTAAAGATCGTTACCACCCCTATGCTGCCACTGTAACCACTCTTGTTGGTGATCCATCTGTACAACAGCAACAACCACCACCTCAACAGAAAGTACAGAAAGCTAAGAGCCAGGTGAGGAAGGGGACAAATCGTCAGTTTGATAAGCCACCCATGACTTATACCCTTCTATTCAAGAGGTTGAGGGATCTTGGGTTAGTTCGGCCGAGGATATTGATTCCTGTAGAACCGCATCGGAGGCCTACAAATTACGATGAGAATGCCAGGTGCGAGTTCCATTCTGGGGCACCCGGACATAACATTGAGGGTTGTAGAGCTTTCAAGCACGTCGTCCAGGACATGGTGGATTCCAAGACCATCAGCTTGGCGCTAACACTGAATGTTAACCCTAACCCCGTGCCAGGTCCCGTGGAAGTGAAAATGATGTCAAAGGACAAGAGAGGAACAGATGTGCCTGAGGGGGATCAGTTAAAAACTTCAGAGTCTGTGGTCCCAAAACATCTGATGAAGAGAGGAGCTTTCCCTAATGTTGATAACTGTTGTGCGGCCGTCGCCACAAATGGGGGAACAGTGATGGGGGAAACGATCCAGAGAATGATGGAAGTAGAAATGGACGGTGAAAATTTTGAAACACCGAGTCAGGCAGTTGAAACCGTCAAGGTAGAGGATGCCATTCTAGCTGAGAAAGAGAAGAAGTTGTCCATTTCTTCTTACAAACAGGCCATGGAAGTGGTGAAGAACGGAGAAGCTCTAGGCTGGGGGAAGATCATAGACATTGTGGTGAAAGCGGATATGTTCGGGATTGGCTATCAGCCAGATCAAGAGTTGTCTAGACAAAACAGAGGACGTCGTCCACCGTTCACATTCGTCAGTGCCGGAATGCTGGATCCAGGTCACGCCTGTACAGTGGGTGAAGAGATTGACCGTGACCGCGAGCTCGAGTCATGGATAAAATCGTGCGTACCATGAAACTGGAAGGCCTCAAAGATCATCACTGTCACTCATCCTGAAATGTAGTATTTCTGTTTTTCAATTTTGTTTGCATGAAAGCCATACGTTTTGCCCGAAACGTAATAGTTCATTGTAAGGGCCATCTCATGTGTTTCATTTTGCAACATTTTGCATCAGTAATAAATGGATGTTTTTGTGATTAAAAGCGGTGTTCCCTATTTTTCATTTATTTTTGCAGTTTAAAAATAAAAAATAAAAATGGCAATGTTTATTTTCATTTTTCTTTCCTTTTGATTTGTCTTATTCCGACCTCAAAAGTGACTATCCTCCTGATCTCATTGATAACAATTTGGTTACATCTCTGTATGACTTCGACAATCCGATCTATCATGACGAAGAATAAGGCGAAGAAGATTGTGATCTGTTGGAATTAGCCAGGTTGTTGAAATAAGAGGAGAAGGTGATTTAACCGCACGAGGAGCGATTCAAGATTGTTATTCCAGGCACCGCCGAGGTCAGGAAGTGAAAGTTGGGCCGCTTCAGAGGCGAGTCGAGAGCAGAATGGTAGCCCTGTTGAAAGAGCATGTGGATACCTTCGCCTGGTCGTGTCAGGATATGTCAGGGTCGGATACCGACTTCGTTGTGCACAAGCTACCATGGAGAGAAGACTGTCCTCTAGTGAAGAAGAACGCCAGTGCCACGTATCAGAGTGACTTTGTTTCATGATATGATTCATCGTGGAATCAAATGCTATGTTGATGACATGATAGCAAAGTCTCAAGCAGAAGAAGGGCATCTGGTGGATCTGGCCAAGTTGTTTGACCGGATCGAGACAACTCAGACTGAGGTTGAGTCTGAATCAGTGCACTTGTGGAGTGTTGTCCGGTAAACTGCTGAGGTTTATTGTGAACGAAAGAGAAATCGAGGTCGATCCTGCTAAAAAAATGAAAAAAGAAAAAAAATGAAAAAAAGAAAAGAAAAAAAATAAAAAAGAAAGAAAGAAAAGAAAAGAAAAGGAAAAGCAATGCAAGAAAGGCCTGAACCGAAAAAAAAGCAAACGGAAAAAGAGCAAACGGTCAGGTGGATAATGATTGCCAAGGGGCATTGAAAGATAAAAAATAAGTTGCAGGAACCTCAGATTCTGATGCCTCCTGTGGAAGGAACGACTGTTAATCTGGTACTTGACAGCCCTCGAGGGGTCTATGAGGTGTGTATTGGGGCAGCATGACGAGTCTGGTCGAAAAGACCATGCAATTTACCTTAGCAAAAATTTATCGACTGTGAAACAATACATTCACTGCTCGAGAAAACTTGATGTACTTTGGCATAGGCTGTTCGCCGACTGAGACAGTATATGCTGGTTCATACCACTTTGTGGATTTCCAAGATGGATCTGATCAAGTATGCGTTTGAGAAGTCAACATTGACCGGACGGGTTGCGAGAGGGCCAATGATTTTGATTGAATATAATATTCGTTATACCTCTCAGAAGGCAGTAAAGGGGAGTGTATTGTCCGATTACATCGCCGAGCAACCCATTGAGGACTATCAACCAAGGAAGTTTGAGTTCCCTGATGAGGACATCTCGAGGTGCTCAAATCGAAAGATTGTGAGGAACCGATCCCGGAGGAGGGGCCGGACCCTGAATCCGAACGGATTCTGATGTCTGATGGGGGGAGGGTAATGTGGATGAGTTAGTGCCGTGTTGGTTACGCCAAAAAGATCCCACATTCCTTTGGTTGCCCGGATAACATTTGAATGCACCAACAATGGTGGCTGAGTACGAAGCTTGTATCCTGGGTATCGATCTTCGGTGCGTATGTCTGTTGGGGCAACGCCGTGCTCGCTCGTGTATAGGATAGAAGTGGTATTACCTACTGGAGTCTAGATCCCATTGTGGAGAGTCCTGAGGGATGAGAAATTATAGAAGGCTGAGTGGATAAGGACTCGGTATGACGCGTCGAGCCTGACTGAGGAAAAGAGGCTGGCAGTTACTTGTCATGGGGCATTTGTACCCAGTGAATGAAGCGTGTTGTCGACCGGAAAGTGCGACCTCGTGCGTATCATGTGGGAGACGTGTTGTTGAAAAGGATCCTACCTCCTCAAGACGATCGTAGGGGCAAGTGGACACCCAATCATGAATCTCCAGCATGGTTAAGAAGGTTTTCTCTGACAGAGCCTTGTTGCTGACGACCATGAGTGGCGAGGATTTTCCATCCCTTGGGAATGCGGACGCAGTTAGAAGATACTTCGTAAAAAGAGAGACCCGCTGGACAAAAAAAGAATAAAAGAGTCCAGGCAAAAAATGGGCATCCCGGCGAACCAAAGAAAAAAAAGGAAAGGTTCGGGCAAAAGTTAGGGATAAAGAAAGAAAAAACTGTACACCCGGCAAGTCGAAAACCCCGCAAGGGCGACTTGGGCAAAAAAGGGTATCCCGGTGGACTGAAAACCCGAAAGGGCGGTCCAGGCAAAAGAGGGAATAAAACGAACAACTGCGTCTAGCATAATCGTTTGTACTTTGGTTGAGACATCATGGATAATTCCCGGTGGAGATCGATTGGAAGCGTCTTGTTCAGAAGACAGAAAGTGCGG
This sequence comes from Lathyrus oleraceus, assembly GCF_024323335.1. NCBI lineage: Eukaryota > Viridiplantae > Streptophyta > Magnoliopsida > Fabales > Fabaceae > Lathyrus > Lathyrus oleraceus. The sequence goes on along the minus strand of NC_066581.1, from coordinate 52,032,747 downwards.
AAAGTCTTGAGGACATACGAGGTGTAACCAAGTTGGAACCCGATGAGATCACGGTCTCACATTGCCATTAGGATAAATTTTTCCTTTTGTGCGCGGTCACCTCTTTTCAGGGATTGCTTCCTGTGTGTAGCTCGGTTCTGAGCCACCGTTTTTTTTCAGTCAATAAATGCGTGCTCAGTCAAATAATTATGTTTTTGTTTTCATTACCGCTTCGATTGCGAAAACATCCGTTTATTTTTTGATAAGAATATTTGCATTTTGAAACATAGAGGTCCCTTCCGATGCATGCTTATAAGATTGAAATCTGGAAATCTTATTCGGAAGTTTGAGTGACCTATGTGTTGAAATGTTGGCACGCCTGGGGCACGCTTTTATCTAACGATCTCTTGTGCTGGTACTGTTAGATATCTTCATTCACTGGCAGGTTGTGATATGAAGCCTTTTGATAAAAGAGATCCCTGCAGAGTCCAATCAGGGGCAAGGGATAGAAGAACGGTGAAGACGATGAAAGGATTGCGACGACGATCCTGGAGGAATAATCAAGAAGACTCTTCAAAGTCTGAGGACTAGAAAGTTTGTATGAATCCCAGGAGTTCGATCTCCGTGAGGTACGGAAGAGTCGGGAATACAAGGTGATGAATCAGAAAAGTCCAGACGAGTCTGGGAGTTCTCAACAGTGGAAAGTCAACACTGCGGTGGGATGGTAAATGCCGGTGTTCAACGAGTCGACGGGTGTTCCGTGTCAAATAGGCCGTATCTCCCCAGTGGATTTGGGAGTGTTATCTCCACAGCAGATTCGAGATCGGTGTCTCCTCAGCAAGCCTGAAGGTTGCCATATCCCCAGTGGAAGTGTCGGTGGGTAGATTGTTCCTAAGGGTTGAGGATGTTTCCCCAGCAGGCTTGAGAGTGGCCGTTTCCCCAAGCAAGTCTGAAAGCTGCTAGAATTGTTATTCCCCAGCAGTCGGGTGGCAGGTCTGAAGGCTATTCTATCCCCAGCCAGTCTGAAGGCTGTTGGTCCCCACTGAGTCTGAAGGTTGTATCCCCAACGGAGGTATCAGTGAGTAGTTTGTTCCTCAGCAGTTGGATATGAAGTATTGTAATCCTCAGCATGGTCGTGAATGCATTTCCCCAGCAGGGTTGTGATTATTCTCCCCAGCAATTTGGAAGCGGGTAGTTCTCCCAGCAGATGTTGGCATTGATGGTTTTCCCCAGCGAAGTCCCCGAGTGGATCAGGTTCGGTGAAAATTATCCCCAGTAGAGATAAGCATTGTTTGCTTCCCTTAGCAGGATAGTCCCCAAGCGGATCAGGTTCGGTGGAGGTCATCCCCAGCAAGGTTTATCTTTCCCCAGCAGGGTGGAAATTGACGTGGTATTGAAATCCTCAGAAGAGTTCCTTGAGCTCCCCGGTGTTGTCTCTGGAGGAGATGTGTTTTTATGCATTCATCATTTAGATAAGCATAACATATTGCATCATTAGTGCGTAGCATTTCCATGATCATGGGGCATTGCGCTAAAAAAAACTCATGCATTAGCATTGCAAACATATCCATTAGCCATAGGCCGTGGTGACCATCCGAGAATGGGTTATCGGAAAGAGTTTAGCATCGCGCCATTGGATCGATTTAGAATTGGGTTCCCCAGCATGGTTGAGAGGTTGGTGTTTTCCCAACAAGTGACTCCTTAGTCGAGCGGGTATCCCCAGCAGTATTACTCCCCACAAAATTGGTAGCATTTTGCAAGCTTGGATCGATTCCCCTAGCAGATGTGGGTGTGTTTGATCTCTCCATATAGAGTCGACCCTTTAGGCAGAAAGTGTCTGTCATTTCCTTCTGCACTCCCCACTGAGTTATGTCCTCGTGGATGATGGTTGTTTCCGTTCCCTCCCTGCACACATAACGGGGTGGTTTTTTCCTATTGAGTTCTTTCCTCATTAGGATGAGTCTTGATTCAGTATGCCTTTTTTGGATCGATCCTAAAGTGGCTTCCTTGTGGCTGTCTCTTGTGCTTCCCTGTGGTATAAATGAATAGTTGCTCACTAACCGGCACTTATTCATCTTATCCTCAGCGGAATTTGTTGGCTTCTACCTACTAACCGGTAGTTGTAAGTCCTATCTTTGTGGTTTTCTACCTACGAACCGGTAGATGTAATCCCCTCTTTTTGGTTATCATTATCCAGTTTTGGTATTGATATTCCTTTCCCCTTTTGAATGTTGGTTTTGATTAGGCAATCTTATCCCCAGCGGGTCTTCCCCCTTCCTTTTGGATAATTGCTCCGAGTAAGCAATTTTATCCTCAGTGTGTCCTTTTTCATTCACCGTTTGCTGGTAATGTTTGTGGTTTCCCCTTTTGATTGGTCGTCCTTTGCATACCTAGTCTGGTATCCCGATGCCTCTCTTTTCGGTCGATTTATCCATTTAACAACCTACAACTCGGTTATGGATAATCTTCCATGCGAGTGTATTATCTACGTTTTGACGGCTATAGATAATATATCCCATGCGCTCCTTGGTCGAAGTTTTATCCTTCCCAGTCGAGTAAGATTCGTATTCCTTGTGGAATCGAATGTCCATCCTTTAACAAGTTTGCTTTCGCTCTCTTCAGGATGATGAGTGTTTTTGAACACACACCAATTCACGATTCCGGTCGATTTATCCATTTAACAACCTACAACCCGGTTATGGATAATCTTCCATGCGAGTATATTATCTACGTTTTGACGGCTATAGATAATATATCTCATGCACTCTTTGGTTGAACCCTTTGTTTGTTTCCCCAACTGAGTAAGATTCGTATTCCTTGTGGAATTGAATGTCCATCCTTTAACAAGATTGCTTTGCTAGCTCTCTTCAGGATGATGAGTGTTTTGGAATACAAACCAATTCACGCTTTGGTCGGCCACCTGTTTTATGCCTACAACCAGGTATCCTTGGTGTTCCTTCCTGTCTTCTCCCTGTCGTGACCTTGATCCCCAGTGAGCTACCTCTCCGTTGGTTTCGATAAACGTCGAGTTTTTCCTAGTTGTCCGTTGACATCTAGATGTATTTCTTTCCCAGGTCATCCGTTGATGTCTGGTTACCTCTCCGTTGGTGTCGATAAACGTCAAGTTTTTCCTAGTTGTCCGTTGACATCTAGATGTATTTATTTCCCAGGTCATCCATTGATGTCTGGTTACCTCTCCATTGGTGTCGATAAACGTCGAGTTTTTCCTAGTTGTCCGTTGACATCTAGTTGTATTTTCCCCACAGGTCATCCGTTGATGTTTGTTCACCTCTCCGTTGGTTTCGATAAACGTTGAGTTTTTCCCATTCATCCGTTGATGTCTGGTCTCCTTCTCCGTTGGTGTCGATAAACGTCGAGCTTCTCCCGTTCGTCCGTTGACGTTTGGTCGAGTCTTTCCCATTCATCCGTTGATGTCTGGTCTCCTTCTCCGTTGGTGTTGATAAACGTCGAGCTTCTCCCGTTCGTCCGTTGACGTCTGGTCGAGTCTTTCCCATTCATCCGTTGATGTCTGGTCTCCTTCTCCGTTGGTGTCGATAAACGTCGAGCTTCTCCCGTTCGTCCGTTGACGTCTGGTCGAGTCTTCCCATTCATCCGTTGATGTCTGGTCACCTCTCTGTTGGTTTCGATAAACGTCGAGTTTTTCCTAGTTGTCCGTTGACATCTAGTGGTATTCCCTTTTCCCAGTTCATCCGTTGATGTCTGGTCACCTCTCCGTTGGTTTCGATAAACGTTGAGTTTTTCCCATTCGTCCGATGACGTATGGTTGTATTCTTTTCTTCCCATTCATCCGTTGATGTCTGGTCACCTCTCCGTTGGTTTCGATAAACGTTGAGTTTTTCCTGTTCGTCCGTTGACGTATGGTTGTACCTTTCTCCCATTCATCCGTTGATGTCTGGTCACCTCTCCGTTGGTTTCGATAAACGTCGAGTTTTTCCTAGTCATCCGTTGGCGTCTAGTTGTGATTTCATTGTTCCCATCCATCATCCTTCGATGATGGGTCGTGGTTCCGTTTCTGAGAAAAATCAAATCCCTAGTGGAGTCATTGGTAAACATTTTGACTGGTTCAGTGACAAATATCAGATCCCAGTGGAAGCTTCCGTTGGTGAATTTTCCTTTCTTGGATCCCCGCAGAGTGCAAATTTCTACGGTTCTTCGGTATTCAATCCCTGTTTACCTTGAAGGTCTGACAGCCATTACTCTCATCCGTTCAGGTTCCCAGTTGATTGAATAGATGCAGCTGTAGCACCTCAAATTTGCACCTCCCATTTGTACATACATTTTCATTTTAGGTCATTAACATTGCATTGTTCATTTGCATAGTCCATCACATGTCATCAGTCAGACTGGTTAGGAGATTCAGTTGTGCAAGCAAGCAAGTGCATTTTCCATGGGATCAAAGCCCTAGGGTTGGTTCAATGAGTTCATGTGACCCAAGGATCATTTTGAAGTGATTTGGTCAAGAATTGGATGTTCAAAGCTCATCAGTCAATGATCAATTCATCTGAAACCCTAGAAAGTCAACTAAAGTCAACTGTCAGTTCAACCATGGATTTGAAGGTGGGAGATGGTTAGAGATGCCTCATTCATGTCCATACAAGTCTTATTTGACATTTCAAACATCAACATTGAAGAATTTGAAGCCAGATCATAACTTTCCAAAAATAGTAAGTGACCTGTAATTTGGATTTGCCAAAAATGGAAAGGTTTTCTACTCAAGATTACATCATCAAGAAAGCTTCAAATGAAATTTTGTCCAACATGAAAGTTGAAGATCTTTCTCTCCCATTTCCAAAAATGGATTTCTCATTTGTTTGTGAAATGCTTGTGCTTTATCCTATGAATGTGAAATTTTGCACACTCTTTCTAGACATGTTAAAGGTTGTTTTGGCTTTGGATTTAGGTCTTTATCAATTACCATTTCTGTTTTAGGCTTGTGCTAAGTTGGTGTACCAAGTTATGTCACATGTGTGCTTGTTATGTTTGCCTTGGCTTATGCAATTTGATTACCATGCCTAATGTTGCCCAATTGCCCTAATTTTTTGTGTGTTGATCATGTTGTATGTTATGTTTACCCATGAATTTTATTGAGATTAATTGAATCATTTTTGAATTAATGTGCATTTGTTCATTCTGTTGTCACAATGTGATCACAATTTGCATACCTTGCCATATTTGGTTCATGAAGTGAATTTGGTGAATGATAATGATATGAGACCTTTTGGATTGTATTCTTAATTGATTGAGGTTGATTCATGTTGAATTTCATGTTCTGTTTTGGATTTTTTCTTCATCTTTGACCCTAGGCCTTGTCCTAGTGGTTTGTGACTCACAGTTGAGCTTTGATTTCAGGTTAAGAAGCACATTGCTATGATGGGATTGATTCACTCTCTTGAGATTGACTAATTGGTTGATGTTGAATAACCTTGATTTATTTTGTAGGTTGATGTTAGCTCATTTGAGTTTGAGCTTGTGCCTTGCACATTGTTGCATTGCTTGTTTGACTGTGTACTGTTGATTGTTGGTTGTCTGTTTGACTTTTTGACTTGTATACTGATTGAGTTAGATTTTTTTCAGGTACATAAGTTGATTGAGTTCTTTTGAACTTGCTTTTGCTTTGCTTGGTTGCTTAACCATTTGAGGTATAACTCTCTGACTTCATGTAGTCTGGAAGACCTGTCCTGTTACTTGGGCAGGCACCTGTCTGAAGCCCTCCTTAAGAGGCAATGCTTGTGTTTGTTTATTTTTGTGCCAAGCAGGAAAAGTCCTTTGATAAGGCAATTGGCAGATAAAAGAGATGTGTAATCCATCTCCTGCTATTCAGTGTGTCATCCACTTTGCTCACACCTTGTGTTGATGCATTGTGGACAATAACCCAAGATCTTTGTTGTGTCAGTCATATGTGGATAGAAGAGTTCCAACTTTCTGAACTCCCACACCTTCTATTTGAGTCAAGCTCTCCCAGGCCAGGGATAAGAGCTGTGAGGTCTTATCCTCACTTCCCATTTCATCTGCTTCACCCTAACTCTCAATGTTAGGGTTAAGAGCTAACCACACCCGATTCCAGTTGGCTTGTGTTTCACAGCCTAACCTTGTGTGAGCCCACTTTGTTTGTATATAGTGTGTGCTATTTGTGTGTATGTTTTCTTTGCTTGTGCTGTTTAGGATAGCTTGCTCCCTGTGCAAGTTAGATAGAAACCTTAACCTAGGACCATGGTGAATTTGCATGATAACTATTAGGCTCGAGTTAGTCTCCCTTCTAGTATGTCATTTCCCAGTCTCTGGTTAGGCTAGTCCTTTTTCCCTGCGTAGGGGAACTACGTCGCCCTGATCCTCATACCAGATGAGGTACGTAGGCAGGAGATGAGCTGATCTCTCCGGGCGCCCTTTTTCTTTTCCAACCCCTTTGTGTGCGTTTGGAGTCTGACATAAGTCCAGCGATTGGCAGTCGGTTTCCTGTGTCTTGTTTGCTTGTTGGAGTCTGACGTAAGTCCAGCGATTGGCAGTTGGTTTCCTGTGTGTGTGTTTGTTGGTTCGGAGTTTGATGTAAGTCCAGCGATTGGCATTCGGTTTCCAGGTTTGCCTGTTTGTGTGGAGTCTGACGTAAGTCCAGCGATTGGCAGTCGGTTTCCTGTGTGGGTTTTGTTTGGCGTGCGTTAGCCGAGCTACGAGTGCTCTGATTCTTCTTTGGTTAGAGAAGATACGTATGCATAGGATGCGACATCCTAGCGAGCACGTTTTCCCCTATCCCGAACTACGTCGACTCTGATGTCTGTGCTTGACAGACTACGTAGGCCCAGGATGCGATATCCTGCCGAGTTAGTTTCTTTTGTTTTTCTGTGTCTCCTTTCAGCCTGTGTGTGTTTGATGTTTGAGCAGTGTTTAACAACCTTTATCCTTCCTTTTGTGCGTGGATCCCGTCGAGTACGACGGATACGTAGGGGTGCTAATACCTTCCCTTCGCATAACCGACTCCCGATCCCATCTTCCTCTGGTCGCGAGACCATGTTCTTTCCAGGTTTACTTCGAGCGTTTCCTTTCCCTCTTTTGGGATAAATAACGCACGGTGGCGGCTCTGTTGTTTCGTTTTCCCGCCGGTTTTTCGCGTAATGCGATAGAGAGGAGCTTGAACATTCGTCGAGGCCGAGGCCAACCCAAATCAAGACTGTTTCGTAACCCTATGGATCAAGGGCATGGCATCTAGTGACTGTGTTGACCTAAGAGTTGGGTAGTCTAAAGCAAATCTCCAAGCATCAGTTGATCAAGGGGACATGTCATAAATAGTCAGTTAATCAGGGGAAATTCCCTCAAAGGGTCAAGAAAGAGCAGAGCACTACAGATCCGCAGACACTAGGGAAAATCATCTCAGACCATATCTTGGTATAATCCCCACCAAGGTTTCCTTTCTAGGAAGATTCCCTTGAATACCCTACAAACTGGGGCAGAGCAAAAGCATGATCATTTTGCATTGATTACGTCGCTACGCTCATGCAATCATCTACAAGTTGTCATGATATATCAGGCAAAGAAATGGAAGTTCTCTCGGGAACAAAGATACAACTTCAACTGAGGGTCAAACTTGGGGCACCAAGAGCATCCGTATTTATCCTCCGATCATAGCATCTCTAAATATCGAGTGTCGGAAAGTCGAATCCCTTCCCTAAACCACAAGTCCAATCCCTATTGGCAACTACCAAAAAACCAAAGTCCACTTTGTTGGCATCATCACAAATTCAAATCCAATCAGCATTGGTACCCAAAAGATCTCACCCTCAGAAAAGGGGAGACCAATCAAAAAAACTAATCACCCGCTGGCATTTCCAAATGCATTGCATACAACATACATACATGACTTTCCTGCTGAGGCAGGAAGTTCCATATCAACAAAAAGATCTCTCACCGAGACGAGAAGTTTGCATCAAATTAACACGCATCATATGCATACAAAATCAAGTACTTTCCATCAACCCTTTGATGATGACTACCTTCCATCAACCGTTTGATAACGTCATCAACCCTTTGATGATGATATTACCTAAGCACATTTCCCATCAACTCTTTGATGACGACAACCCTTTTTCATCAACCCTTTGATGAAGACATTCCTTTCCCATCAACTCTTTGATGACGACAATCATTTCCCATCAACTCTTTGATGACGACAATCATTTCCCATCAACTCTTTGATGATGCTGTCAACCCTTTGGCGATGACAATTGTTGTCCCATCAACTCTTTGATGACGACACTCCATTTTCATTAACCTTTTGATGAAGACATTCCTTTTGTGTCAACCCTTTGATGAGATTCTTGTTCGTCAACCCTTTGACGATGACAATTGTTGGCTCATCAACCCTTTGATGACGACCTTCCTGTTCAGTCAACCCTTTAACGAGGACAATTGTTATTTCATGAATCTTGAAGTCAGATCCCCACAAAAAGACCTTACCAAAAGTCCAACCACACTTGGTGCACCCCAAATACGTTCAAACCATTGCATAAACTGCATCAACATTTTTCATAAACAATCATGCATTATATCATATCTCATCAAAAAGCACATAGCATATTCCATCGAGATGGAGCATTACGCCATATAAACATGCATAACTGCATAAAGTTCTTTCTCCAAAGCATACAAGAATCCTCCGTTAAGGCATTCTTCCTCCCTAGTGAGAACGTTATCATGAAACCTTGGAATGGTATTCCCCGCAGGTTTTTCGAGATATCTCCTTTGTGTTGCCTTTTGTGAATACCCTAGGAGTCTTTGACCAGTCACTTACCTTTGGTAAGCGGTCCCCTGCCTTTTGCATGGGAGGTCCCTCATTTCATTTTTAATACCCGTCCATATTGATCTCTAACACTCGTCCATGTTGATCATTTCATTTTCAATACCCTTCTGTATTGATCTCCAACACTCGTCTGTGTTGTTATCTTTCTTCAATACTCGTCCGTATTGATCTTCAAAATTCGTATATGTTGTTACCTTCTTTCAATACTCGTCCGTATTGATCACCAACACTCGTTCGTGTTGTTACCTTCTTTTGATACTCATCCGTGTTGATCTCCAACACTCGTCCATGTTGATGGTTTCATTTTCAATACCTGTCTGTATTGATCTCCAACACTCGTCCGTGTTGTTACCTTCTTTCGATACACGTCCGCATTGATCTCCAACACTCGTCCGTTCATTTCATTTTCAATACCCGTCCGTATTGATCTCCAACACTCGTCTGTGTTATTACCCTCTTTCGATACTCGTCTGTATTGATCTCCAACACTCATCCGTGTTGATCACTTCATTTTCAATACCCGTCCTTATTGATCTCCAACACTCGTTCGTGTTGTTATCTTTCAATACCCATCCGTATTGATCTTCAACACTCGTCCGTGTTGTCATCCTTCTTCAATACTCGTCCGTATTGATCTTCAACACTCGTCCGTGTTGTTACCTTATTTCAATACTCGTCCGTATTGATCTTCAACACTCGTCCGTGTTGTTATCTTTCTTCAATACTCGTCCGTATTGATCTTCAACACTCGTCCGTGTTGTTACCTTCTTTCGATACCCGTCTATATTAATCTCCAACACTCGTCCGTATTATTATCTTTCTTCAATACTCGTCCGTAGTGATCTTCAACACTCGTCTGTGTTATTACCTTCTCTCAATACCCATCCGTATTGATCTTCAACACTCGTCTGTGTTGTTATCTTTCTTCAATACTCATCCATATTGATCTTCAGCACTCGTCGGTGTTGTTACATTATTTTAATACCCGTTCGTATTAATCTCCAAGACTCGTCCGTATTGTTATCTTTCTTCAATACTCGTTCGTATTGATCTTCAACACTCGTCCGTGTTATTACCTTCTTTCAATACTCGTCCATATTGATCTTCAACAGTCGCCCGTGTTGTTACCTTCTTTCGATACTCGTCCGTATTAGGCATCGACACTCGTCTATGTTATCCCCTTTTTCTGATACTCGTCCGTATTGACCTTCGACACTCGTTCGTGTTGGTCGTCTTTTTCAATACTTGTTCGTATTAATCCCCAGTGAAGTCGCCATCTCTTGACACTCGTCCTTGTTGGCCTTCTTTCTTCGGTACTCTTCTGTATTGATCTTAACACCCGTCCGTGCTGATCTCTTATACTCATCTGTATCTAGATCCCAACACTCGTCTGTGTTATCCTTGTTTCCTGTACCCATTTGTATTAATCTCAACGCTCGTCAGTGTTGTTAAACCATTCTTGATACTCATTGGTATTGGTATCCCTCACTCGTCTATGCGGACCTCAACTCTCCTTCTTAACCTTTTGTTAAGAAATTCTCATCACCTTTTGTGTGAGAAGTCTGTTCACTTTTTCCTAACTATATCCGAAGATCCCGTTTCTCTAGCTAAGGAGCCGTTGCTGCCTGTTGCAAGAAAAGGTCGCTTCTCATTTGAGCTACTTGCCTTTAGCAAGACGTCTCTCTGCCTTTTGTAGAAGATCTCATTCCAATTCTTCATATCCACCGGTACTTGCCTTTTGCAAACACTTGTTTCTTTCACCTTCGCAGAATCCTACGGGAATACCTCGATTATCAATCTCAAGCAAAAACTTGTTAGTGGAGGCAAAACAAAGAAAAAACAAAGAGAAAGACACAAAAAAGAGATCAGCATACGTAGCATATTACATATAGCATGCATGACTTCATAAAATATCTCACGGAATAACTTTCCATAAACCCCATTTACCCTACATCTCATTCATTTCATTCATTCCCTGCGGGTAAATTTCTTGGTTATTTTAGTATTTAATCCTCTCCTACCATGAATGTTTGAGAGCAGTTGTTATTCATACCTTCAAGTCCGAGAAGATTAAATAGGGGCAACTATCATACCCCAAAATTTTCCCTCCTTTTCGCTTTTTCATTTGACTATAACTTGACAACCATCTAACCCTGTTCATACTCATTCATGTCCATTCATTCATTCATGATTAACATCTGCTAACATGCGTCACAGATTCGGGGTTCGGGGTTGATAAAATCGGAGTTGGATTGAAGATTGTGGCATTGCACATCATATGGATTGAAATCCTGATTCATGGTTTTGCTATTCGAGGATCTTGTGTATGAACTGTCGATTGGTCTATATTCATCTTGTTTGATTCATGGCATTGGCACAAGTCGTTGGTTTAGGATGTTGTGGTCCATATCCGTTTGTCCATGAGAAAATACGCATTTGTTATCAACGGTTGATTTTTTGGTCAACCAATTGACCAAAGTCAACCATCAATCTCCGAATCTTTAATCATGTGACCCGTAATCATTCCATCAATTTCAAATTAATTCAGGAAGTTTGGGTGGATTTTAAAGGTTTAAATTGAATTTTAATTCAAAGCTTTATCCTTGAGATTCAAATCAACTTTTGAGAATTATTTCGATTTCATAACCATTTCGTCATTTTCTTTAGCCGATTAAATTTTAGAAAAATATTGTTTTTAACTACCAAATTAATTTTGATATTTCCTTTGTTATTAAAACTTCTTGATTTTATTAAGTGAACCATTTAAGGCCAATTTCTAAATCCAAATCCATTTTTTATATACAAAACGACAATAAATCACAGCAGCTACTGCAAGTGCATAAGCTAACACAAACAGCGGCATCACCGTAACCGCACAAGCTGCAACAACAACAGTAACAGTAGCAAAGTAGGCAATGTGAGAAGTGCATCAAAGCGTAACAGCCGGTTGCAACAAACAAAGCTACTTCCAAAAAGCCGCTACCCTCCAAAGCCGATACGCATAGCAAGCCACCAAACGGCGATGGAAACCAACCAAATCCAAAACAAGCCAAAACGGTGAAGCCAACAACTACAGTAACATCAAAACGCGAGCTACTACGCTGCAATACACCAAGAAAAATCAGCTGCAAAAATCAATAACGAAATTATAACCAAAATTCACAATCCAATAACAGAACTCTTACCTCTCATCCATATAAAGATCAAAAACTACAAATTCTAACAGAGATTTTTCTGCAAACCCGGCGACGGAGCCACCACACCTTCCATGCTTCACCGCGCACGAACCTCGCTACTCGCTCTCATCTCAAGACAACGACGCAACAATAGGAGGAAAAACTGAAGAAGCAGAAATCAATCAGGGGAGAAGAAGAATATCAAAATGAAGGAAGGACAAGGAAATCGTACCTGTTCTTGGAAATTCGGTGAGTCATTTCTCGTTTCGATCTGAGTTTCGCCTCGGTTTTACGGTATATTTCGTTTCAGATTCAATTACTTTCGTTGAGGCTAGATACAATTAGGGATTGAATTTGTGTTTGATGCTGCGAACATTTGAATTGATGACATCGTATTATGAGCGCTTACTCATGGGGTCTGGGCTTGGTTTGGACTCAAGCCCAAATGAACTACTCCCTGCACCCTTGCGGATCCGAGCCACTACCCCCTGCCCATTGCAAAAGCCCATGTTCATTTTTTGCTTTGTCAATTAGTTTTTAATTGGAAATTTAGAATATTCTTAATTATATAGTAGGTTAGTTAGGAATATTAGGTAATTAGTTTAGAATATTGATTAGGGATTTAGGTTAATTGGATGAGTTTTAGGATACAATTAGAAATTTAAAGTTAGATTAGGTTAATATTGGATTTAGATTAGAATAATATTAATTTAGAATATTAGATTTTTTAGGATCATAATTGGGAGTTAATTAGGTTAATGTTTTAGAATATTAAGAAATATTAGAAATATTATTGAGAACATTATAGATAATTAGGAGTTAATCGAATTAATTAGGATCTTTAATTTTGATTAGCTTAATTAGGTTTAATTAGAAATATTAAAATTAACTAGACCAGGATTTTAGAAATAATCAGAATTAGTTTAGGATGTAGAATATTAAAATGAGTTTAGGATTTAATTGATTTTAATTAGGATTTTCATGAAATAGAAGTTTAATTTAATATTAACCATAATTGTGAATTGACGGCTTTACCCCTAGACTTAGGAATAGGTTAGTCTTGTATGCTCCCTTAGTTTTAGGACTTATGAAATTTCCCAATTGACCTAGCTATTATTTCTCATGTGGTTAATCCTATTCTTAATGCATGTTTAGATAGAGTTTAGATTTTAGAATCAACTTTCACTTGAACGATTTTATTTCCGCACTCCCTTGTACGTTACATGTACCCCCTCCCCTTTCCGATGTATGCTTTTATTTGCTTTCTTTTATTGCTTTATAGCTACTCCTTAGGCATTATGAGTGATCACTCATTCAAAATCGATAATCAAACCCTTGATCCAACGTCAAACGGATCTTTTTCAAATAAAAAACAATAAGCAGACCCTTGACCCAACGTTAAGCGGTCTTTTCTTCCGAATCAAATTCAAAAACACAATAAATGGCGATTAGGATCGTACGTCACAAGCCTTAAGCGATAAATAGGGGATGAGACTGGAGCTTTCCTACACTCATTCTGAATGCTTCGAACACAAGACGTTTGGCTTGGTAGTTCGAGGTATTCACCTTTATCCATAGTCTTTAGTGCAATCCGAAATCAATAATACTTTCTCAAAGCATAAAAGTAACTCAACGCATTCAAACCTTTTGTTTGAGCCTTAGGGAGACACCATCGAAAACCCTTCTTCAAGGTAATAAAATCAACCAAACAAACAAACTTTTTAAACCCATGAACTACGGGGCTCTGATTTCTCACTTCAACAAGTGGGCATACGTAGGCACGAGGACCCAATCCTTGGCGAGCATACTAATTTAAAATCTACCTCCACTTCGCAAACCTTTGACAAGCAAACATTTCAATAAATAATATCCACGTAAGCGCAAACATCCTAGATGGTTCCCATGGAGTACCATGGATGTAAAGGGTTCTAATACCTTCCCCTCGCATAACCTACTTCCGAACCTATTCATGGTTGCGATGACCATTCTTTGGGGTTTTCTCGACATTTTCCCTTTCCTTTGGAATAAATAAAAACCGATGGCGACTCTGTATTTTTTGCGTAGCAACAGTAATAAGGTGAGATTTCATACTCATGATTGATGTGGTAGTCTTATTTATCAGATGCTTGGAATTCCCCATGATAGGCTCTCTAATCTTCATCATAAAGTTCAAGATTTTATTATGGAGCAAAACTGGATTATCCCTAGCAGCCTTCAAACTGAATTTCCTAGACTGCTCAACTTTCTTTGTTATATTCATGTTCCTGATATGGATAAAGAGGACAAAATATACTTGAAATCTCCTTCTACTAGGACCATTTCTCTTAAGGATACCTATCTCTTTTACAAGTTTGTTGACAACACTAATGACTGGGATGGACTGGTCTAGAATGCTTCAATCCCTCCTTCGAAGTCCCTCTTAGTTTGGAGGCTTTTGCACAATAAAGTCCCTACTGATGATAATATCAAGCTTAGAGGTTATACTCTTGTCTCCATTTGTAACCTCTATTGGAAACAGGTTGAAGATTCCACTAATATGTTTCTTCATTATCCCTATGCGATTAGCTTATAGAATTGGTTAGAGTATATCATTCAAGTTAGAATCAATCTTAACCCTGTTTTGGATGTCCTTAAAACGTCTGAGAGAGGTTGGAACCCTCAGTGCAAGTTTGTGATCAATGCGGCTATCATTAATATTATCAACATTATCTGGCTTAGTCGCAATGATGCTAGGTTTAATAACACTATGTCTTCCTAGAAATCCAATATTCCTTGGGTCATTGCGAATGTTGCTTTGTGTAGAAACCGCACATGCCTTAGTGCAGGTCATTCCATGGAAAATTTCGAGATCCTCAAGTTCTAGATCCCTACCATTTTTTATTGGATTATAGCTAACACCAATGGTTCTTCTCTTGATAATCCTTGTATTGCAGCTTGTGGTAGGGTCTTTCGTGACATGCATGACAATCACCTACGTCTTTTGCAATGCCTCTTGAAAACTCCAATGTTTTTGCTGCTGAGTTAAATGATATTATGTATTCTATTAAATTTTCTTCGCAAAAGGTTGGAATAAGATGTGGATTGAGAGTGACACCAAGCTTTCTATCATTGCTTTTAATAATCCACTTATGGTTCCTTGAGCTTTAACGAACAGGTGGAAGAACTGCAGTATCATCACCTCTCGCATGACCTTCCTCCTCACTCATGTTTATCGCGAGGTAGCCATTGTGCGAATACAATTGCAAATCTTGATTTCATTATCTAGTTTTACTTGATGGAATACAATTTTAGTTGCTAGATATGTTTTCTTTAGGGATATGTTTGAACTTCTGTATTACTGTTTTTCTAAATGAATTAACATTTTGCCTCTTTAATATTATTTAATCTTTTTTTATTAAAATAAATTACCATTTTATTTAAAGATAGGTTTGAACTTCCATATTACTGTCTCCATAGTTTTACTTGGGGTTTTAGTTTGGTCCCCTCTCCTCTGTACCTTTTTCCTCTTTAATATTATTTAATCTTTTTGACTTAAAATAAGTTAACATTTTAGGAGAAAGCCTCTCTCTTTGGAGACTTCTCTTTAGTCTTTACACACCCACACTAAGGTTTTACTTAGTAATTACGAGTAGTAAAAGTTTCATGTTTTCAGTAGGTGCAATTTCAAAAACATAAATAATAGAAATTCATTTCATTTCATTTGTAATTGAAAAACAAAAAAAAAAAGCTTAATACACCACTTTAAAAGCACTTCTGATCTTCCAAACTGTCCTAAATTTCTAGATAAAGTAGTGTAAACTTATAAACTAAAATTTCAACACAAGCCAATCACATAGAAACTTAAACCTCTTTCACACCACTTGATTTCTCCTCAAGTTTTCAAAAGCAGAAACTGGGAAAGTTCTAGAAAGTCCAACAGGAGTTTGGCAAGTGACTTTCTCAGTTGGTGGATCATCAACATAAATATCACTTAGTGTAACCCATATAAAAAGCTCTATGGATTTAACACCACTCATTTTCTTAATCTTACCTTTTTCAACATAAGAAGTGTCGGAAATCCCCCAAAACCTATGGAGAATTTCAATCAATCTTGATGAACAAGATTGTTACACAATGACAATGAAAAAGAAGAAACATGGAGAAAGAAATAAAGAACGATGCAGGAGAAGAGGAATTAGAATTCTGAAGAGTTTATCTCTGTCCACAAATTATGGAAAACTTCTTATTCACTTTGCAACTGCAAAATACTGTGAATTACAAGTGTTATGAATACTTTATTCACCTCATTACAAAAATAAGGGTTACTCCCTCTATTTATAGACTTTAGGTTAACTTGGACCTCAAGCCAAAGCCAAAAACTATAAAAGCCCAAAATAGCTAACACTACTAAAATAGGCATAAGTCCAAATCCTGTGTGAAGCAACCTGCTTCGACACTTCGACACACTAACACAACTCAACATACTAGGTGTTTAGACACTTCCTTACTCTGTCGAGCAACCTGCTTCGACACAAGGAATTACAATTCAACACACCACCTAATTAATTGTGTCTAAGCTATCTACATTCATCATAGCTCTTAGTCTTCTGAACACTTCGACCCGCACTCCCTTTGTCATGATGTCTGCAATCTGATTCTCAGTTCTGCAGTGTTCCACATTCATCTTCCCATCTTCTACCTGCTCTCTAAGATAATTGAACCTCATATCGACATGCTTGCTTCGACCATGTGCTATCGGATTCTTCTCCAGATTGATAGTTAACATGTTGTCGATCTTCATGGTAATAGCTCCATGACTTTTTGATGTTATCTCTTCGACTAGATTCATCGTCCACGTTGCTTGACATGCACAAAGAGAAACAGTTATGTATTCTGCTTCGCCGCTGCTAGATGTGATACATTTGGCTTCAGCATGAACCTACTCACCATACCTACATTATATGCTAAGCCATGCCTTATGTGACAAAGGTATCTAAGTGACCCAATAAGTCTTCTATATTGGGTTGGGTCGGCATCATCTTCATCTGAATATTTCGACAGTTGTAATATGGGCTCAGCTGGAGTCGAAGTTAGGTTGCAATCTTGCATCTCAAATCTCTTGAGTATTTCGCCTATATACCTTCTTTGATGCATCATCAAACCTCTACCACTCTTATAGAATTCGATGCCAAGGAAATATGAAATGTCACCAGGATCTGACATTTCGAAATCCTTGTTGAGATCACCTTTGAAGTCTTTGATCTCCTTCTTGCAGCTACCTATTATCAACAAATCATCGACATAGAGACATAGTATAAGCAATTCACTCTTGCTTCTTATTACATATACTACATGTTCACTTGTGCACTTCATAAATTCCTTCTCCCTTAGAAATCCATCTATCTTATTGTTCCAAGCTTTTGGAGTTTGTTTAAGTTCGTACAGGGCTTTATGCAGCCTGTACACCTTTCTTTCTTCGCCATGTTTCACAAACCCAACTGGTTGTACAACATAAACTTCTTCTTCTAAGGGGACATAAAGGAATGAACATTTCACATCCATCTGACATATCTACCAGTTGTTCATGTTTGCTAGACCAATAACCAACCTGATTGTTTCGATCCTAGCAACAGGTGCAAAAATCTCATTGAAGTCGATTCCTTCTTTTTGAAGAAATCCTTTCGCCACAAGTCTCACCTTTTGTCGAGTCACTTCTCCTATGGTATCCAACTTCACCTTGTATACCCACTTCACATCAATTTCCTTCTTGTCTTGGGGCAATTCGACAAGTGACCAAGTGTTGTTTATTTCGATTTACTTCAGCTCTTCGTCCATTGCTTTCATCCACTTCTAATCTTTCAATGCCTCGACTGCATTGACAGGTTCGACATCTACATAGAAAGAATAATATACCATATCACCTTCTTCATTGACCACATCATCTGATGAAATCACACATTCTTGCAACCTTGCAGGCATGTGTCTTGTTCTTTGAGGTCTGCTTGGGCCTTCTTCACCTCTTATTTCTTCCTGTTGAACTTCTCTTTCGACTTCACTAGCTGGTTCAAAATAAAAGATTCTCATTGAATCTTTCTTTACATTCTCAGTCCAATCCCACTCCTTAAGTTCATCTTTGATCACATCCCTTCTGATCACCACTTGCTTATTCACCGGGTCGAACAACTTGTATCCTCCAGTCGAATGATATCTTATCAAGATCATCTGACTTGACTTGTCATCAAGTTTTCTTCTCAACTGATATGGCACATGTCTATGTGCTATAGATCTAAACACCCTTAGATGACTCAAGCTAGGCTTGGCACCAGACCAACATTCTTCTGACGTGATTCCTTCTAGCTTCTTCGTCGAACATCTGTTCAGGATATATGTCGCAGTCGACACGATACCTCTCCACAATTCTTTGGGTAGATGCTTACCTTTCAACATACTTCTAACCATATTCATGATGGTTCTATTCTTCCTTTATGCGACTCCATTCTGCTGTGGAGTGTAGGGTGGCGCCACCTCATGCATAATCCCTTCTTTCACACATAATGCATTGAAGTCTTTCGACACATATTCTCCACCACCATCATTCCTTAAAATCTTGATCTTTTGACCGCTCTGTCTTTCGACCATAGATTTAAACTTGGAAAATACCTCGGTCACTTCACTTTTCTACTTGATCAGGTAACATCGCAGTTTTCGACTGAAATCATCTATGAATGTAACAAAGTATTTGTTACCTCCAATTGAATCCGCCTGGAGAGGACCACATACATCAGAGTATAAGACTTCAAGAATTGCCTTCAACCTGCTTCTTGCATCCTTACTGAAGTTGTTCTTATGATGCTTCGCCTGCACGCATTCTTCACACACTTCATTTGGAATGTCGATTTCTGGTAATCCTGAAACCATATTTCTTCTCTTCAAATCTCTGATGTCTTTGAAATTGAGATGGCCAAGTCTATAATTCCATATCCATTCATCCCTGCTAGCTGTTGCTGCAAGGCACTTATGCTCCATCACATTTAGTTCAATCTTGAAGGTTCTATTCTGAGACATTGGAGCCTTCAAGATCAACCTTCCATTTGAGTCGAGAACTCTCATCATCTTGCTTTGACCGACACCTTGTAGTTATTTTTGACTAACTTCCCTATGCTAAGCAAATTGCTCTTCATGCCTGGTATGTACAACAAGTTTGAAATTACCGACCTCTTGCCATATTTCCTCATAATCAGAACATCACCAACACCTTTAGCTGCTAGAGTGTTGTCATTTGCAAATTTCACCATGTTCTTAATTGAGGGCTTTATGTTGACAAACCAATCTTTCCTTCAAGACATGTGTGATAAGCATCCTGAGTCTAAGTACCATTGGTCCTTGAATCTCTCTTCATCTCTAATTGTAACCATCAGCAACGTCTCTTCTTCTTCATGTTTCGCCAACTTTGCATAAGTTTCTTGATTCTTCTGCTTTTATAGACAATCACTAGAAAAGTGACCATACTTCTGAAAATTGTAACACTGAATGTGACTCTTATCTGGATTTTGACCACCACCTCTTTAGTTGCCTTGGTTCTAGGGTTTTTTTTTCTGATTTTACCAGTTTCCTTCTTACTGATTTCGACTAATTGAATTGTTGTACCCTCCTTTGCTTTTGTTTCCATTCCAACTTCCTTTGCCTTTTCTTTCTTTTGCTGATTGAGCCTGCAAAGCCGTATCACTCTTCGAATTTCCTATAGCTCTTTCAGCCATTCATTGTTCATGAGATTCAAGCGTCCCTTGAAGCTCTTCCTTTGTCAGTTTTGACAAATCTTTCAACTCTTCTATGGCTACTACCACGTGGTCGAACTTTGGAGCTAACAACCTCAAGATCTTTGCAACAATAGATATTGATGTCAACACTTCTCCACATACCTTCATTTGATTCACCTGTTTCGTAACCTTGGTGAAGAAATCGGTTACGCTTTCATTGTTTTCCATCTGAAGCAATTCATATGTTCTATTGTGAGTTTGTAACCTCACCTCTTTCACCTTCTCCGCACCTCCAAACGATTTTTCCAAAATTTCCCATGCTTCTTTCGCCGACTCTGCATCACTAACCTTTTCAAAGTTATCTATATCAATTCATTGATGGATTATAAAGAGAACTTTATAATCTTTCTTCTTCAATTATTTAAGTGCAGCCTTTTCTTGATCGATCGCGGCTTCTGCAACCTTTGTTACTCATTCCTTCACAACATCCCAAAGATCTTGATAAAAAAACACAACCTTTATCTTCTTGCACCAATTCTCATAATTGTTGTTCTTGAGAATCGTAAGATTTGCTGGAAAATGCTCGTTTGGATGATTCATTGTCATGGTGAGTTTCTTTCCACGAATCGATTAAACCGGAGCTCTGATACCAGATGTTGGAAATCCCCTAAAACCTATGGAGAATTTCAATCAATCTTGATGAACAAGATTGTTATCACCCACACAATGACAATGAAAAGAAGAACAACGGAGAAAGAAAGAAAGAACGATGAAGGAGAAAAAGAATTAGAATTCTACAGAGTTTCTCTCTCCCCACAAACTGTGGAAAACTTTTTATTCAGTTTGCAA